>NW_028170862.1:0-3000 GCF_963971535.1 Notolepis coatsorum | reverse complement strand
GATAGATAGATAGATAGATAGATAGATAGATAGATAGATAGATAGATAGATAGATAGATAGATAGATTAAACACAAACAGGGACTATCACATTCTATTCTATTCAGTTATGTTCCATTCATCAATCTCTAATTTTCATTCTACTTTTTTCTACATGGTTTCAACAAAGGGAGTGTTTGTTTCGTTTACCTTGTCGAGCCTGCCTGTGGAGGGGAGCTTCAGATGCAGTCCCAGCGCCAGACTGAGGGCCCTGGTGAAGCCCCGGGCGGGAGCGGTGTGGGCCGACAGGTACTGAAGCAAGGACACGTAGTCCAGACGAGGAGGACAGGAGCACAGGTCTGCAAACAACTGGAAGAAAAACTGAAAAATAGAGACAGAGACAATCATATCATATCCTATAGCATATCATATCATATGATACCTTATCATACCATATATCATATCATACCATAACAGATGATATCTTATCATACCATATCATACCATATATTATATCAGATGATATCTTATTATATCATACATATTATATCATACAAATATAATATCATATCAGAGTGGTTTTCAAATGAATTTTCCGGGGACCCACATGTTCTGAATAAATATTATTCCAAAATAAAACTGACTTGCCACATTATTGTGCAGGTTAATGGGACATAATTATCCAGTTTATAGTGTTTTATTCAACATGATAGTTCCAGAGAATGGTTTCCGTAAATTAGTTAGTTAGTTAGTTAGTTAGTTAGTTAGTTAGTTAGTTAGTTAGTTAGTTAGTTAGTTAGTTAGTTAGTTAGTTAGTTAGTTAGTTAGTTAGTTAGTTAGTTAGTAGTTACCTTGTGTAGGTTACCCAGGCGGTCGTAGGGTAGTGGTTCTGAGGGGTCCTCAGGGATGGAAGGTCTATAACTGGGGAACCACAACTCCACCTGAACATTAGTTAAGAGTTAAGAGGAGTTTGGACATGAGAGGATGTTGCTATGGTATTTAATTAATAAAGGAAAAGTGCGGCCGGGTAGCGCAGTGGACTAAGCGTCTGCCTACCACCGCTGAGACAGTGGGATCGAATCCAACTGCCAGCGGTGCCTCCGGCTTGTCGGTCGTCCGTGCTGACATGATTGGCAGTGTCAGTGGGTGGGAAGTCGGTGTGGGTGGGTCCTGGTCGTTGTAAACAGCGACTCCTACAGTTCGGTCGGGGCGACTGCACAGCGAGGGAAGGATCTGGGAGAGGTAGTGTGACCTTCCACACGTTACACTCTCCCAGTGAGAGTCCGCACTGCCAGGTGAAAAGAAGAGGTGGGCTGGGTACACATGTGTCGGAGGAAGCATGTGATAGTCTCCGGCCTCCCGGACCAACAGTAGGGGGTAGAGTGCGCAACGACCAGGAAGGGGATTTGGAATTGGCATAACGACTAACAGTGGGATGGGGGGAAATCGGAAAAAAGGAGGGGGGAATTTTTTTTTCTTTTTTTTAAAGAAAAAATTATTAAGAAAAAAAAAGATTGGTATGTAAGAGTGAGAGCTGTTGAGACTGAGAGTGAGGGTAATACTCTGCCAGTGTGTGTGTGTGTGTGTGTGTGTGTGTGTGTGTGTGTGTGTGTGTGTGTGTGTGTGTCTCTGTTCTACTAGTGGCCACTAGGGGGTGCTCACGCTATGCTCTTGCCTGACAGAATGCTGTGATGCCGTGTTCCAGATCATAGGAGCCACAACACGTTAACTCATTCCCTGCCAACAATGATTTAATACGTGTTTGTCCGCCAATCGAATAACGCCAACCACGTATATATACGTTATTTGATCGCTATTTATTTTATTTGCTATTTCCAATCGTTATCCATCCAGGGAGCCTGTGTAACCATATGGAATGACTCTGAGATCGCAAAAGTACAATACCGCCACCTGGTGGTATGCGGCCGATGTTGCACTCCCTTTGTGACTCTGTGTATCTCCCCCCCCCCCCCCCCTTTCATGCATTTATGATGGAACATAATATACCGATCATATGCATTTGGATTTTAAATTGTAGCGTGTATAGGGACGAAATGCCAATGGATTAAGTATAATATGCGTCACAGCCTATTACTGGCCTCCCAGGAATTACCCTAAACCGCTCTAAAACCATACTTATATTCACCACGGTATAAAATGGGAATGTATGGATGGAAATGTTTTAATTTTTTATCCACTTTTTCTCCATATTTTTCTATTTTTCTCCCATTCCAATTTCGTATCGCCAATTCTTTTTCCCTTCAATTCTTCCCTCCCCTATCTTGAACGTTGCTAGACTATGCCTCCCACTGGTCGGCTGTAATGAGGATAGAAGCCTTGCATCACGTGTCGCCTCCGGTACACGAGGAGGCAGCCTGTCGCATCTTTTCACCAGACAGCGCGGTCTCTCAGTGGCGAGGTGTAACGTGTGGGAGGCTCACGCTGCCCCCGATACTTCCTGTCTCTGCTGTACAGGCGTCACCCAACCGACCTGTAGGAGTCGCTGTCCACAACGTCCAGATTACCACCCATCAACTTCCACCCGCTACCTCTGCCAATTAAGATAGTATGACGACTGGCCCAAGCCGCAGGCAATGCTGACTCTGGGAAATTATTTCTTTTTCACATCTTGAACGATAAGATACTCGATGCCAAATGGGCCATATTATTGCATCCATAGCTATAATATATATATAGTTATAGCCCTGCAAACAAGGTGAGCGACTCCCTAGGTTTAATCCGTTGGCAGCACATAGTCATATCCCGTTCCCAACGTAGCGGTCAATGAGTTAAAAAGTAGGTCTCCAAAGGCATATAGCACATAATGAAACATATTTATATAAATTTGACATGAATAACAGGCTTTTGAAAATGTAGGGGAGCAGCCGAGACATATCACTAGTCGAAGCACAACTTTCCAAAGATTATTACTAATATTTCCCAAACGAAGATACAAGATCATCATTAACACTTTAAGTGCCGAAAACGTGTTTAGGCGTCTTTCCTAGCCATGCTAAAGTTG
>NW_028170863.1:0-1000 GCF_963971535.1 Notolepis coatsorum | reverse complement strand
TGGTCGTCCAGGGCTTGCTCTTCCGCCATCAGTTCTCCCGTGGGGGCCGCCAGGATCGTCTCCTTCAGCCCTGCCCCGTGCATGCAGCACAGCATGCGCTCTTCCCAGAGATCATAGTTCTCTGCTTTTCCATTGAATGTCGGCCATTTGTCCCTTCTCTTGTTTTCCATCCTCTTCGTGGTATGCTTAGCTTTTGCTCTTGTTGGCCTAGCGTCTAGCCACGCGGTGCTCCCGGTGCTAACCTAGCCTATACTTCAGCTAAGCTTGCTACAGTACCCTTATTATTTCGGCCCGGCGTTATCTGGGCCCATAACCTGTTAACAGAATTCGGCTATAGGGCGACAATAATGTGGTCAAGAGGCATGGTTTCTATCTTGAGCCTGAACTGGCGTGGTTTCTTTTATTCACATGGAAAGAGCAGTAACACAGGTCTTCTCTCACTGAGAGACATGGGGGAGAGAAAGAAGTGGGAGGAGACATCTACTTTTATACTCGCCACATGGTGGTGTACCTGGGTGGCTTCCGCCTAGAGCGCCCCTCTAGTGGGAACAGATATATATGCAGCTAGACAGTTACTGGTGGAGACAGTTATATATGCAGGTAAACATATTCTTTAACATATACAGTTACTAGTGTAAACAGCCATATAGAGTTAGACAGTTACTACAATCCTACACAGAACCTCTGACTTCAACACCCCCCCCCCCCTATCTGACATCCATGTTCCATAACGCCCGCCTATCTGACGTCCATGTTCCATAACGCCCCCCCTATCTGACATCCATGTTCCATAACGCCCCCCTATCTGACGCCCATGTTCCATAACGCCCCCCCCCCCCCCCCCCATCTGACGTCCATGTTCCATAACGCCCCCCCCCCCCTATCTGACATCCATGTTCCATAACGCCCCCCCCCCCCTATCTGATGTCTATGTTGTTCCATAACTCCCCCCCCATCTGACATCCATGTTCCATGATGTCCCCCCATCTGACGTCCATGT
>NW_028170864.1:55000-74454 GCF_963971535.1 Notolepis coatsorum | reverse complement strand
ACTGATATATAACAATCCATGTTTCCTCATGGGAGAGATTTATGTGCAGAAAAATATATATATATATTAGATTAGATTAGATTGAAATGTATTGTCATTATACAGCACACGTACATTAAAACGAAGTTTGGCATCCAACCAGAGTGCAAATGTAATAGTAAAGTGCGATAGTAATATACAATGTATACAGGTGATTAAACTGGGTATAAAATATATAAATCAGTGCTACTGAGTAATAGTGCTAATCAGATGTATGTGCAGAGTTGTAGTGTTAATATGTAGCTACAGTGATACAGGTATATAAGACACTATGGTAGTAAAGTGAAACTGGCCAGCAGTGTAACTTTGTGATTTCTCTGGCTTGCAGACGCGGGATGTGGGTAGCGTTACCTTACCACAAGTCATACGACTTCCTTAAATTACCGGAGCTAGTGTTATGGTTTGTAAACAACCCCAACAGCACGACACAGACAGGTAGTTCAGAGTTAGCCAAAAACTATGGGCGTATTTACAAACAGAAATGAGCAAAAAACAACGTAAAAGCATTCAGGGGGAATGTCCTTAGCAGAGTAGGCTCTGCGGCTCTGCAGCTCTGCCCAGAGCAGAGTTGGCTCAGTGGCGCTGTGGCTCTGCGGCTCTGCAGCTTATTCAATATCCACTCGGGGAGGAACAGAAAGAAAAGAGAATGTCATTAATCGAACGTAGGGATATGAGGCAGTCCAGTATCTAAGCAGAGTCCAGTACCAAACAAGCGACACCTCTTCAGTGTTTACGGAACACACAAAAAACAGAATGAAGGTCTTGAGTCCAGGAAAAAATGAGGAAATCAGAGCATCAAAAATATACTTCCAAAAACTCACCAAGGGCAAAGTGAGATACAAGGCACGGGTCCACGGAGGCAGAGAGGGGTAACAGCGGCGACTTCCAAGGGCGTACTGGAGAAACAACACAAGAGGAACAAGCAGCTGCTGGTGGTGAGCAAAACGACCCGACACTGAACGTTCAGAAACCCAGTGTATAAAAGGGCTCCCTTCGAGCTGATTGGAAACTCCTTTCAGGTGCGTGATGGTAATTGGTACCTGGAAGCGCGCAGTACGCGTCTATACTTTCCGTAGCCGCATTTCTGGCAGACGCTCTCTGATTGGCCGACGTCAGTTTCTACACTGGTTAAGATTAGGCAATCTTCGAAGTTGGTTAAGGTTAGGCAAGTTCTTTCGACGGTTAAGCTTAGGCACGCTTTCGAAGTTGGTTAACGTTAGAGTTTGTCTTAGACCATGGCGATAGAACGCCAGGTAGTTTGCAGGCTGTTTGACGTGGAAATGGGCAAAGACACAGCTCGTCACGCTATTGGGCGCACATGTCACATGACCAGAAACGTCTGCCAGAAATGCGGCTACGGAAAGTATAGACGCGCGCAGTACTGGACCAGCCCTCACAGCTAGCTAGCTATCAGACTCACAGAGGAAGATGAGCTAGTTAAAAGCCTGGGAAAGAGATAACAGATGAAGAGAACTGCAGGAACCCATAACCAAAGCGAGGAAGCTAAGTAGGCTAGCCTACCACAAACTAGCTAGCAGTTAGGGTGACCATATTGTGATTTCCAAAAAAGAGGACACTCTGCCTCCAGCCTCAAGATACTTAAATGGTATTCAAAGTTTACTCAAATATGCCTTATAATTTTTATATATTTAAAGTATGCCTCCTCTGTATGGATAGAAAATTATTATTTATATAATTTTATATAACAAAATTCTATATCTCTATAACCAAAGTTACTCAACATGCTTTATTACCTATAACAACCTATAACAAAATAATAGCTCTTTTCAAGTCTTACTGGACAAAATAAATGAATTAATGTTCTAATGTGGCTCCAAATCAGATTATTGGTGAAATTCTCCGATACCTGGTTCAGCCTGGTATCGGCCAAATATCCAATACTAGTATCAGTGTATGTGCATCAAAGTCTTTCTAAAGAGAAATTGGTTAATTCTGCCACAATCACACACAGCGTAAAATCACATTACCTTTAATTATGTTCTCTGAATGTCTCTGGGTGCCTCCCTAGTCGTCACTCATCAAGACTGTCTCCCTAGTATTAACTCATCATCTAGAGACTGCCTCCCTAGTCTTCTCTCATCATCTAGACTGTCTCTGGGTGCCTCCATAGTCATCACTCACAGCACTAGTTAAATGCTATAAAATGTTTGCACAATAAAACCAAGCAAAACTGACTCAGCAGTGGAGCAACCATTGTGTCTTCCTTCAGTCATCACGTGCTTTGTCAGGGGGTGTGTCTTGGATGGGGATGTGATGGGGATTGATGTTTGGGGTGTTTGGGGGACTGGCTGTTCCGGGGGGGTTCACATGCTTTCGAGCAACACTGTACTTATTGTGTGTACTTACTGTACTTATTTTATGACTATTCTTATGTCTGCACTTTCTACATTGCACTACTTTTATTGTCTGTATGAAAGGTGCTATATAAATAAAGTTATTATTACTACCACTACCACCACTACCACCACTACCACCACCACCACCACCACCACCACCACCACCACCACCACCTCCACCACCACCACCACCACCTCCACCACCACCACCACCACCACCACCACCTCCACCACCACCACCACCACCACCACCACCTCCACCACCACCACCACCACCACCACCACCTCCACCACCACCACCACCACCACCACCACCACCACCACCACCACCACCACCACCACCACCACCACCACCTCCACCACCACCACCACCACCACCTCCACCACTACTACTACCACCACCACCACCACTACTACCACCACCACCACCACCACCACCACCACTACTACCACCACCACCTCCACCACCACCACCACCACCACCACCACCTGCACCACCACCACCCATTATCTATCCTCTATCTCACTCAGCAGAGGAAGAAGTGGGAGGAGAGGAGTGACGAGACGAGACAGAACGACATGGAGCGAGTGTGAGGAGATGAGAAAGAAAGGGGGGAAATAGTGTGAGATATGAGGGGAGGTTGTGAGAAAAAGGAAAGGAGAGAGAGAGAGAGGGAGAGAGAAAGAAAGAGAGATAGAAAGAAAGAAAGAAAATAAAAGCCACTCTGAGTGTCTCTGTTACTCTTTGGCAGACGGTGCCAGTCAGGCCTGGGAGGCACACTTTGGTCTCTGATTCTGACAGGGTTTCATTAAGAGCTGTCCACCCGACCTAGCCCCAGGGCAGAGGAGGAGAGGGGGGTGAGAGAGAGAGGGAGAGAGGGAGAGAGGGAGAGAGAGAGAGAGAGAGAGAGAGAGAGAGAGAGAGAGAGAGAGAGAGAGAGAGAGAGAGAGGAGCAGAGAGGGAGGCCGGGACAAGACAGAGATGGAAGGGAACAGAGGAGCAGTGCATGTGCTGGAAAGAGCAAATGAGAGGAAAAAGTCAAACAGCATGTGGAGTGTGAGAGGATGATGGATAGGGGGAACAGAGCAGCTGGGAAGAGAAGTGACAGATAGACAAACAAGGAAGTGGAGGGGAGAGGAGAGGGGTGGGGGAGAGGGAAGAGAATAATGAGAGTTTCTCTCAGTCCTGACTCGCCGGCGCGTTACGTTCAATTGATATACAGAGTTCGTCTTCTTCCCTCGCCGCGTCGTCCTCTGTTTCTCTGCCGTTGACTGGAGCTGCAGCCCAATCTTGCGTAAAATATGTAAATAAAGTTACTCATCGGCCACAAGAAAAAGTTACATAATTGTACGTTATGCTTTCGCCGTGAGTAATATAATTGATGTATTTACGAAAATGTACAATAATAATAATAATAACTTTCTTTGAAAATGTAGAATGTGTACATATTACAAATAAGTCATAACGTATTTATGTATTTATAAATAAGTAGTACATGTATTACATATTCAAAAAAGTTAAACTTTTAACTAGGGATGCTCGATATTGGCTTTTTTACCGATACCGATATACCGATATTGTCCAACTCTTAATTTCCGATACCGATATCAACCGATATCACATTTTAATGCAGATATGGGCCGATAATATCGGACATCATTTTTTTTTTTTTTTTTTTTTTATCTTTTTCCCCCTCCTTTTTCCTCCGATTTTCTCCCATCCCAATGTTAGTCGTTATGCCGGTCGCTGCGCACCTACCCCCTACAGTCGGTCTGGGAGAGTGGAGGCTATCACGTGCTTCCTCCGACACACGTCCAGCCAATCAACCGCTTCTTTTCACCTGGCAGCGCGGATTCTCACTGAGAGGGTGTAACGTGTGGAAGGATCACACTATCCCACTTAGATCCTATCCGCGCTTAGCAAGCGCCCCGACCGAACTGTAGGAGTCGCTGTTTACAACGACCCGGACCCACCCCGCCAGTTTCTCCCACCCTCTAATACTGCCAATTGTATTAGTGTGAATGGCCAGCCAAGCTGGTGACAACCCCGGAGCTGTGAGCTGGATTCGAACAGGCAAATCCAGCCGCTCCGGGGTTGGTGACGAACGCAATCTCCGTTACGCCACCTGACCGCCCCTCGGACATCATTTCTATAGAAATGTAAAAAAAATATAAATGAAAGATTTAAAAAAAAAAAAACGATACAGATATTTTCCGATATCACATTTTAATGCCGATATCGGCCAATAATATCGGTAGGCCGATAATATCGGACATCCCTACTTTTAACGTTTTCATAAAATATTTGAGCCGCCCTGTTGGGAAACGATGGGAGGCAAGTGACTTTACCTCAAGACTACCAAGACACACTTTTCTGATAGCCTCGCCCCAAACCTTAACCTTAACCACACTGTTACCTTAAACTAACCCTAACCCTAACCCTAACCCTAACCCTAACCCTAACCTTAACCTTAACCCTAACTTTCTATCCGTTAACATAACCGTTAAACATTAAAACGAACCATCATCATAGCGTTGCTGTGTTTGTATCAGGGTGGGTGGGTGTCTTATAGTCAAGTGATGAGAGCACTCGCCTGCGACCAACAATCCTTGTTAGTTTGACTAACCCGGTCTTGTTTGGGACCTTCGCCAGATGCCAGATGGGCGCTGTGGTACGCGTGATGGCGAGCAGGGGGGGTAGACACGTCGCTCGGCCCGCACTGAGAGCTCACATGAACAGATGAAACAGAACCCGTGCTCTCGATCGCTCCGATACGAGCTCAGCGCCTTCAGGCTCTCTCCGTCAGTGTCCAGTTTGTCGACTGTCTGCGCCAGTAGCGGAACAGAGAACAATGACTTCAAAGTTGATCTCCTATCTTGTGTGAAATAAAAAAGAAGATATTGTACGTCGTACAAAAGTAGATAATAATACCTTTGTACCAGCAGTACCTTTGGCGAGACACGAGATAAACGCAGTAAAAATTGTCTCCGTTTCACTATTTTCGCACTTACTCCGGTTTGCCTTTGTAGAGGCATTAGCTTACACACTGGTTTACAAAAGCCTCCTTGGTCTGGCGCCTCCTTATTTGATACACTTGTTACAATTGTCATCTACTCCCTGTAACACCGGAGCGGCTCACCATCCAATTTGCTGCTCCCAGCAGTTGGAACGAGATGCCAAATGACTTATAGGACAAATCGACCCCCCCCCCCCCCCCCTCGCTACTTTTAAGGACTCTATCACAGAGTTGTTTACACACACACCTGCTACTGTCACCCAGCCTTTTAACACAGTATAACTTGTCTGTATTACATACCTTGACATTCTATTTGGTTGTTTGTTTGATGTGTGTTTTAATTATTTCCCTTACCTCTGTGTGATGTATGCATCGTCTTGTCTCCTTTCTATTTTATTTTATTTATATTTTTTGTCCCCTTTCCCTGTTATCCTTCGAGAGGCCCTTTTCTCCTCTCACCAGGCCATCGTGGTGAATAAGAATTTGTTCTTAATTGACCTGCCTGGTAAAATAAAGTACATTTTTTTTTTTAATAAAGTAGGTGTGCTTTGTGTGTGATATGTTGCGAGGTTGAGCAAATATTACTTACCATATATATATTTATTCACTCCACTATCCTCGCCTGTCTGTACTTACCTGCACACAGTCCCTTACTATCTATATCTGTACATATCCTACTCTTACTAGTTACGCTGCTGGTCAGTAGTAGTCATACTGTCTCTATTTATATAATACAACTCTGTACATACATCCGATTAGCACTACACTCAGTGGTACTAACTATTTTGTACCCAGTTTAATCACCTGTACATTGTATATTACTACTGCACTTTACTGTTACATTTGCACTCTGGTTGGATGCCAAACTTCTTTATGTTGTACTGTACTACTTGTGCTGCATGACGACAATACATTTTAATCTAATCTAATCTATATAGGGAAATTGTATTATTGTCTGCAGTCTGTGTGCTAGCATGTGCGCACACAATCAAGGAACAATAACACTATACAACAACCATCAAATGCACTCACAGCACACACACCCACACGCACACACTCACTTTAAACAAACAACTCACTGCAGCACCCACTTACACACTTTAGAACACCTAAACACACTTTATATTTATTGACAAAGAATTTGCACTACAACCCATACCTCAGTACACCTTACTGTAAATTGTACCTAAGTTGTACCTCATCCCATTTCTGCTTTGCACTATATAGTATATTGTATATTAGTATATTGTATAGTATATTGTATGGTAACTCAGTTACTTCTACTCTGCATTGAACATTGTACATATGTACATACTGAACACTTGTGTCCACGTACGTGACTTCTATTTTTATACTGCTATACTTATTTTATTTTATACTTATCTATTTTTGTCTAGCACAGTCTCTGGAGCGTAACAGAAAGAAGCATTTTGTATAAAAGTATTCTGTACTTCTGTATGACAACTAATAAAGACACTTGAAACTTGAAACTTGAACTAGCAAGCTTGTTTGCAACAACTCCTTTCTATTCCTTTTTATTTTATTTCCCCCCTGTCCCTGTTCCCCTCCGAGCGGCCATTTTGTCCTCTCGCCAGGCCGTGACTGTAGAGGAGAATTTGTTCTTATTAATTGACCTGCGTGGCTAAATAAAGGTTAAATTAATTAATTAATAAATAAGAGAGCGGAGCCGCGTTGTCCCCGGCGCTCCTCCGGCGTTGTTTGGTTGGTTGGTATGCCGAGCGTTGGCCGTGGCCTTCTGAGTCGCTGTAAACACCCAGAGCTCTATTTCCACCAGACTGCGGCCAGGGCGGATGTGGCGCGACTCCGATAGCCATCTAACAGGGAAACACTAAATCACAGATGAAACGGCGGAGGGGGGGGCGGGGGAAGTAGTAAATCACACATTACAAAGAACACGATGAGAGCGCAGGAACATCGCTCCGCCATGACATCTTCCCTCATAGCCTCGCTTCAAAGCCCCAGCTCGGACAGGAAGCGGTCATCCCCATTTCCTGTCCGCGCCACCCCCCAAGGGGGAGGGGGGGATGAGTGAAAACTATGTGTGAAGGGAAAATGACATGTCTTTTTTTGGGGGGTTTTGATATATATTCTGTTTCCCAAGGACAAGCGAAGCCGGTGTGGTCGTCGTGCCAACGCGCTGTGCTCGGAGTCGATGAAAAGAGACGACAATGGCACAGGAATCACATTTATACCAAACGTGACCTCAGACCTCGATGATGCGGTTAGCGTGGAAACGCCGATGATGGGTTTGTTGGTGTCGCAGGGATTTTGGTTTGGTTGAGAGTTGAACAAAGGGACACAAAGGGTTTCTTTTCTCATAATGTAAGCATCGTTTGTCATCACTGTCTGTGTGTGTGTGTGTGTGTGTGTGTGTGTGTGTGTGTGTGTGTGTGTGTGTGTGTGTGTGTGTGTGTGTGTGTGTGTGTGTGTGTGTGTGTGTGTGTGTGTGTGTGTGTGTGTGTGTGTGTGTGTGTGTGTGTGTGTGTGTGTGTGCGTGCGTCCTCACTTATACAGTATGTGTGAGTGTGTGCTTCCTTGCACATACATGTGTATGATCATTGTTGTGAAGACTTTAGGTGCATGATGTATTGTATGAGTGTGCATACATTTGTGTGTGTGTGTGTGTGTGTCTGTGTAGAGTATGTGCATGTGCGCATGCACGTATGTGTGCGCGAGGCTGGAGAGATGAACCGGTTGTCATGGACCCCGTCTCACCTGCTTCATCTGTCACTCAGAGGTTGCCATGGTGACTCCGTCCTGACAGACACTGTCTGACGCCCCCCCCCCCCTCCCCTCCTCTCTCAGACTCACCGGTTTCACCCACAGGTACATGTGACCTCCCGTGTCAGTCGCTCAACCTTCTCTCTCTCTCTCCTCACGGAGCAGGACAGGCACACAGAGGACCTCACTGAACAGAGAGAGAGAGGGGGGGGGGGGAGAGAGAGAGAGAGAGAGAGAGAGAGACAGAGAGACAGAGAGACAGAGAGAGAGAGAGAGAGAGAGAGAGAGAGAGAGAGAGACAGACAGACAGACAGACAGACAGACAGACAGACAGACAGACAGACAGACAGACAGACAGACAGACAGACAGACAGACAGACAGACAGACAGACAGACAGACAGACAGACAGACAGACAGACAGAGAGAGACAGAGAGACAGATACAGAAGGTAAGGATGCTGAGACTTCCACTTCCAGCTCTTGGCTTAATGGGGTAACAGTTCCGCAGCAGCCCAGACTGAGACAACATGGCCCCCAGGCAGCAGCCAGCAGGCCCGGCTGAAGTTCCCAAGCCTTGTTAAAAGTAGTTGGATGCTAATATACTGCAGCTGCTATGGTTTCCCCATAAGAGTCGATCCGAAAAACCTTATTGGCCCGCTAAGGACTTGTCCTCGTCCTCGGGGTGGCGGGGGGGTTGGAGCGGCGCGCCGTAGCCCAGAGGGTGATGATTATGCTTGTTTGGGTGCGTTTGATTTGTTGCCGTGCCGAGACGCAGTCAGTGAACCCCATTAGCCGTGGATTGCCTGGACTTGTTAGCCGCGGCACCCTTCCCTAATAATTTACAACCCCTTCATCTTAACAGAATGCGTTTCTTGTACAGTGTAATGGAGGCCATCCATTCTGCCTGTCAGCGGCGGAAAACACTTTGTTTTTCCTCGCGAGCGTCGGGCGTCGGGGGCTGCTGGACGACTGCATGCGCTAGGGCGGGAGGAGGGGGGGGGCGTTAGCGTATGATTTCAGCGCGGCTACGCGGTACGAACGAGAGGGGCGCGTGTGACGGTCCAGCGGCCCCGGGCACCCGCAGGCGCAAGAGAGAGAAAACACGGCTGGCTTTTTAGATTCAAGTTTCAAGATTTCATGTTTTGTTTTTATTTGTCACATGTAACGTACATTACAGTGGGATGCTTGGTTCTGTGTGAGCCTCCCCTGGGATTGTGCTTCATACAGTAGCGACAGTGTCTCAGGAGGTAGAGCGAGCAGTCGTCTGGCAATCCGGAGGTTCCTACGGTTCGATGCCCGCTCCTCCCGGAGGCAGCGTGTCGATGTGCCCTTGAGCAAGACACTTAACCCCTAATTGCTCCCGATGTGCAGGTTGGCACCTTGCATTGGTTGCCTCCACCGTCGGTGTGAGTGAATGTGTAAAATGTGAGGAAGAAATTGTAAAGCGCTTTGGATAAAAGCTGCTATATATAAAATGCAGCCATTTACCATTTACAGTCAAAGAAAAGTAAAAACAATAAAGACCAAATACTATACAAAATATACAATATACAAAACTGAAGTACAAAATGCAAAGATTAGGTAGAGATGTAGTGCAAATCTTTTTGTAATGAATAGATACAATATATAAAATATGGTGTATTTTATAGTTTAAAGTGTTTAAAGTGTCTAAAGTGAATGTTAACGGTGAATGTTTAAAGTGAGTGTGTGCATGTGGATGTGTGTGCAATGGATGTAGAATGGATGGGTTAGTGTGTTGGTTAGTGTTGCAGAATGGATGGGTTAGTGTTACAGAATGGATGGGTTAGTGTTACAGAATGGATGAGTTAGTGTTGGTTAGTGTAGATTTCCGTGAAGGGGTGAAAAAACACGTATTTTCCTCCTGCCCCCCCCCCCCCCCCCCTTCAAGCAGTCGCTCGAAAAAGCTAGTTTTTATTTCCCCCTCGGAAAATGATTTCCTTTCGATGACGGATGGAGAGAGCGTTCTGCTGACGAGAGTCGGATTCTTGCCGTTGATGTTGGACGCGTTGGGCGCCGTGGTTCCCGGACCCAGACTGGACATCACGGCCGCGCCGATCGACCTGTTAACATATTCATTCAGCCCAAACAATGATAGTATAATGATGACGGTAATAACCTCAGCAGTTCTCTACATAATATCCTCCTTCCTCTCGTGACCACAGAGGAACATGCGGCAGTATACAGTAAATAATAATGTATAAGCGTACGGGAATTCTTTTTGACTCTGTGTGTATTTTTATACTGTAGTTGGATGAATAGACTGTGGTTCCTACTGTAAGTGGAAGATCGACACCATAATCTCTTAGGGCAGAGCGGATCAGCACAATAAGCCAGAGGGGAAAAAACTATAATTGTTCGACCACAGATGTTATCAGCCTCTTCGCTGCAGGGAACAGTCAGAGACGGAGAGAGGTCAGGGAAGGACAGAAGGAATGTCAAAGGGTAATTCTGGTATCATAACGACCAATTCCAACTAAAGTCTTGTCAGCAGGACCACAATCGAGTGGTGTTTTTCTGGGCACTCAGGTTGGCTTCAGCTCTCCTGGCTGTGAGTCAGTCCAACGGGGCAACGGACGATGGAAAAACAGTGGATGGGTTAGAAATAGAACTGTCCATTAGAAAAACCCGCTAATGACCACCTACTATCAGAAGGTCTCGTTGAGTCACGGTGTCCTACTCAAACCACCCGCGCTACCATCTGGCCAGTCTGTTGTTATTCCATCATTTCTTTTCTATGTTGACATAACCTATTTCATGAACCTATGCATTTAAAACGTATTATTTATCTCTTAATGACAATCAATATTGTGCTGTCTGAACAGTATTGTAAATGGACTGCATTTATATAGCGCTTTTATCCAAACTTGTGCCTCGCATTCACCCATTCGCTCACACATTCACTCATCGGGAGCAGTTAGGGGTTAAGTGTCTTTGCTCAAGAACACTTCGACATGTTGCCGGGAGGAGCTGGAATGGAACCGAGAACCTTCTGATTACCAGACGACTGCTCTACTTCCTGAGCCCCCCCCCATATTATATTCTATAGTCTACTACTACTGTATATATTATATTATATAGTCTACTACTACTGTATATTATATTCTAGTCTACTACTACTGTATATTATATTATATAGTCTACTACTGTATATTATATTCTATAGTCTAATACTACTGTATATTATATAGTCTACTACTACTGTATATTATATAGTCTACTACTACTGTATATTATATTATATAGTCTACTACTACTGTATATTATATTCTAGTCTACTACTACTGTATATTATATAGTCTACTACTACTGTATATTATATTATATAGTCTACTACTACTGTATATTATATTCTAGTCTACTACTACTGTATATTATATAGTCTACTACTACTGTATATTATATTATATAGTCTACTACTACTGTGTATATTATATTATATAGTCTACTACTACTGTATATTATATTCTAGTCTACTACTACTGTATATTATATTCTAGTCTACTAGTACTGTATATTATATTCTATAGTCTACTACTACTGTATATTATATTCTATAGTCTACTACTACTGTATATTATATTCTATAGTCTAATACTACTGTATATTATATTCTATAGTACTACTACTACTACTACTACTACTACTACTACTACTACTACTACTACTACTACTACTACTACTACTACTACTACTACTACTACTACTACTACTACTACTACTACTACTACTACTACTACTAGTGGGCCTGATCTCTGCCAACGACGAAAGGGCTTACCTGGAAGAGGTAGAGAACCTGTCACAGTGGTGTCAGGAGAACTGCCTCTCCCTGAACGTCAGCAAAACAAAGGAGATGATTGTGGACTTCAGGAGGTCGGGGGTCAAGGACTACAGCCCCCTCAGCATCGACGGGGCACCGGTTGAGAGAGTGAACAGTTTCAAGTACCTCGGAGCCCACATATCCGAGGACTTGACATGGACCACACACATTGACAGTGTTGTGAAGAAGGCACGACAACGCCTCTACTTCCTCAGGCGCCTAAGGAAGTTCCAAGTCAGTCAGAAGATCCTTAGGAACTTCTACTCATGTACAATAGAGAGCATCCTGACCGGCAACATCACCTCCTGGTTTGGGAATAGCACTGCACAAGACCGTAGCAGACTACAAAGAGTGACACGTTCAGCCGAACGCACAATTGGAGGGGGGCTTCCCACCCTCCAGAACATTTACAACAAGCGGTGCAAGGGGAAGGCTAAGAGAATTATTAAGGACTCGAGCCACCCGAACAACTGCCTCTTTGAACTGCTGCGGTCAGGCAAGCGATACCGGAGTCTTAAGGCGAGCACAGAAAGACTCAGAAGAAGCTTCTATCCCCAGGCCATCAGGCTGCTAAACGAACAATAATCGCTAAACGAACAATAATCACTATGCAACAACCATCAAATGCACACAGCACACACACCCACACGCACACACTCACTCAAACAAACAATACACTGCAGCACCCACTCTCCACACTTTAGATCACATAAACACACTTACACTTTATATTTATTGATAAAGGATTTGCACTACAACTCGTACACCTACTGTGAATTGTACCTAAATTGCACCTCGTCCCATTTCTCCATTTCTGCCTTGCACTATATAGTATTGTATATTAGTACACTGCACAGTATTGTATATTGTATGGTAACTACGTCTATTCTGCATCGAACATTGTACATATGTCTAAACTGAACACTGTGACCTCTTTTTTTTTTACTTCTAATTTTACTATGTTTTTATTTCATACTTATCTTGTCTTGCACAGTCTCTGGAGCGCAACAGTAAGAAGCATTTTGTACAAAAGTATTCTGTACTTCTGTATGACAACTATTAAAGAAACTTGAAATTTGAAACTTGAAACTTGAAACTAGAAACTACTACTACTACTACTACTACTACTACTACTACTACTACTACTACTACTACTACTACTACTACTACTACTACTACTACTGTACACAGTGTGTTTGTACTGGTTGGATGCTAAACCTATTTCCAGTTGTACTGTACTCATGCTGTATGACGACAATACATTTCAATCTAATCTAATCTCATTTCTGCCGTTAGATGTGATTTAATCCGGGAATTCCATAACCGTCTGTACATCGGGTGGGGGGCAATAACAATGGAGGCGGAATCATCACTCTTGTACATTCTCTTATTAGCCTAACTTCTAGTAAATTAAATAATAGTGAAATTAACATATTTCTCATTTTGCTGGGTAGCCCCTGGAGCCCCCTTTAGCAGGACCCCACTTTGATCATCCTTGTTATCAGCATATTCTCAAACGATAAACCAAATGAACTTCCCCCCCCCCCGCTCCCTTAGTGTCCCGCTCCCATTTCTCCCAGGCCCTGGTCTTTTACCTCGCTCCCTAGTGTCTCTGAATGAATGAATGAATGAAAACTTTATTTAACAGATTGCAGAATGGGTACAATACAGTACGGCTCAATACATACAATTGTTAAGGGGATGCAGACCTGAGAAAGACGTTTGTCTTGTTTCCATCAGGGTCCCCCATTTTCAATTCATATAGACATACACAACATACATGACATTTATGGCATAGGGACATATAGGTATTTAGTACTGATACATTTGTGACATAAACGGTATTCAAATATACAGTACTGTTACCCCTAGATCCTGACAAGAGTATATACATATGATGGGGAGGGGACTGTACATTAGGAGGGGGTGGGTGGGTGAGAGAGATATACATACGGCGGGGAGGGAATATATACATGCGGTGGGGAGGAGACTGTCTATTAGGAGGTGGTGGGGGTTTTGGGCATTTACGGTGGCCAGTTTCGAATTGCAGCCTCCCGTAGGTGCTCTTTAAGAGCGGTTTTGAATGTGGGCAGGGATTCACATTCCTTTACAGCTTTGGGTAGGGCGTTCCACATTGATGTGGCATAATTGCGAAACGTGTTTAGTCCCTTGTTTGAGCCGAATCTGGGTTTAACATGATTTGTTGAGCTTCCTCTGGTGTAGTGGTTGTGGTATTCACTGACCTTTGGGAAGTATTTTGACATGTACATGGGCACCCTGGTCGTATAGTGTATCTTGTAGACCAGGCCCATTGCAAGTTGCTCTACTCTGTCGTCTACTCTAAGCCATCCTAGGTTGTCAAAGTGGGCAGGGGTGAGGTGGGTTCTGGGGTTCAGGTCAAGTAGTAGCCTGACCAGTGTGTTTTGTGATGTTTGTAATTTTGTTTTAAGCGCCTTTGAGGTGCTTTGGTACCATGAGGTGCACGCATAGTCGTAGTACCCTTGAATGAGTGCTCCTGCCAGAGTCTTCAGGGTATTCTTGTTTACCAGAGAGGAGATCCGGTACAAGAATCTAGTTCGTTGGTTGACTTTTTTTATTACATTGGATGCTCTCCCGCTGGCGTCTCTCACCAGCTGCCCCTCGTTGGTAATCACCCAGGTGTTCTCCGTTTGTTATTTTCCACCGTGTGTATTTATGTTTATCACGCTCTCCCCTGTTCAGTTTGTCGGATCATTAATTCGCGCGTGAGTGTATGTTGTTGCGCTACCTGTGTTGTCGTCGTTAGTCTATGGTTAGTCAGCAGCACGGCTGTCAGCCTATAGTCTTTGTATTCTGCCTGTCAGTTTAGTGAGAGGAGCCGGGAGCTCTCATCCTCTGCCCACCTCATCGTGCTGCCTGTCCTCATTAAACACCCAGTCTTGGGTTTACTCTGCCTCTGCCTCTGCCTCTGCCTCTGCCTCTGCCTCTGCCTCTGTCCTGCACATGGGTCCTCCTCTCTCCTCCAGACTCTGACAGAATCAATCAATCAAGAATCAAGAATCAAGAGGTTTATTTGTCACATACATACCAGGGCATACAGTGAAATGCGGGTGGTCATGCAATGATCTGTCCTGCACATGAACATAGCGCTGTAGGGCTGTGGGAACATAGGGCAGTAGGAACATATAGGGCAGTAGGAACATAGGGCTGTAGGAACATAGGGCTGTGGGAACATAGGGCTGTGAGAACATAGAGCTGTGAGAACATAGGGCTGTGGGAACATAGGGCTGTGGGAACATAGAGCTGTAGGAACATAGGGCTGTGGGAACATAGGGCTGTGGGAACATAGGGCTGTAGGAACATAGGGCTGTGGGAACATAGGGCTGTAGGAACATAGGGCTGTAGGAACATAGGGCTGTAGGAACATAGGGCTGTAGGAACATAGGGATGTGGGAACATAGGGATGTGGGAACATAGGGCTGTGGGAACATAGGGCTGTGGGAACATAGGGCTGTGAGAACATAGGGCTGTGAGAACATAGGGCTGTGAGAACATAGGGATGTGGGAACATAGGGCTGTGGGAACATAGGGCTGTGGGAACATAGGGCTGTGGGAACATAGGGCTGTGTAGGAATGCTGTGAAGCGATCGCTTGACGTAACTCGACGCGCTAACAAACCAAACATTCCATGTAAGCACCCAACAGTTCTTATACAGTACGCAACAGCACTCTTATGAGCTTCAAGACAAACGCCCGTGAGCGCATCATCACAGTAAACTCCCACGCAGTGAACCTATACGTCCAAGAAAGTTGAAAGACCGAACGAGAACCGGTTGCCGTTGTACTCCTCGTCACACATATTATTATTATTATTATTATCACCGCAGGCGAGAAACAACACCGGCTGTGAGCATAAAAGCATTTCAGCAGCGGGGGCTTGACAAATCCACTCGTACTTCCTTTTGACGCGCGTGGCGGAGAACGCAGAGCCTTTAAGCAGCATATTTGATGAAGACATGACTCCCCGTGTCACACCGTCACTATGGATGTAGTCGTCTTATACTCCCGAGGTGTCAGGAGAGAAGAGAGGCAATAAGTGGAGGCCTGACAAGCAGGCGCGGAGCACACGCTGTGAACATCTTGACGTGCCTCTCACGGTGAAACGCGCTGTTGTTTCATGTTCATTACAAGCCGTCGCAGGCAGACAAAGGCAAATGATCGTGACGGCGGCGTGGGCGCTTCGACGGAGCGGCGCGTCCGTCACCTATCGTCACAAACACACCGGCGGATTGGACACCGGTCGTACGGTGGATTATTATATTAGATTCAAATGTATTATTGTCGTCGTCATATGGCACGAGTGCGGTGGAACGAAATAGGTAGTAGTAGTGGTAACATCAAATGAAATATATAAAATGAGGTAAGATAAAATAGTCAATTATTTACAGAAGGTGTCTTGCATGTAGTGTATGTGCATGATAAAGTGCAGTGCAGCGTGTGCGTGTGCGCGCGCGCGTGTGTGTGTGTGTCTGTTACGTACCCCAGTAAGGAGACGCAACACAAGGCCACAGACAGGGTAGGTGAGGGTGCAGTGACACAAAACCAGGGAAACAATTTGCAAAATAATAGTATTTATTTATAAAACACAGCAACAGAGATCAAGGAGGACTACCAGTGGCACCAAATGAAATATAAAAGGAAATGAAATCCCACCCCCCCTTACAGGCGCTGACGCCCCAAAAGTACAGGTGGCGGTGCTCACTCTAAGGCTGGTGTCTTTAACATCAGGTCACCTACGTGATGCAAAATGTAGACCCCAGGGTATCTTTCTGTCCTCAATTGTCCCTGTGTGCGAAACAAAAGATGAATACAAAAGAAAGACAATCACCATAGGCTGGGTGACGAGGAATAAATATACACAGGGTTAGGGTTAAACAGAAATGTACTCAAAAAGACAATGGCTCTATTAAACAACAATTCAAACGGTCCAGAGCTTTAGGTACCAGCTCTACACCAACCTAATGCCAAAAAGGCCACAGCTCTATACCAAAAGACAGAGAGTTACACAAAACTAACTAAGAGCCTCAGCTCTATACCAAACTAATGCCAAAAGGGCCACAGCTCTATACCCTAAGACAGAGAGTTACTACCAAAGACACCAACAGACAGAGCTCTACTTCACCACACAATGAACCAGAGAGCTAACTACCACGGCACACAATGGGGTATATGAAGGGGTGTGGAGCTTGATGGCTGACGAGCCTCAGCTGCTGCTGCACTGGGGTGAGTTGCTGATTGACCAGCTGCTGCTGCAACTGGGACTGGGAGACACCTGAGAGTGGGATATGTTACACAGGAGGGAGACACGACAACAACAAACAAAACATGCCTATATATATGTACAACAGATAACATACATAACTCCCTCTATATAAATACATAAGGACAGGGTCCGTAACAGTGTCCAATAGCAATAAGTAGGAGTAGTACGATAAATAAAATAAAATATCAAAATGAGGTAACATAAAATACATTTATAATTTGACATTTATTTAAAAAAAGAATATTATTCTGGATAGATGGGGGAAGACATTCGGCAAAGGTTGCCGGGTCCGGGAGTCGAACACCGGACGGCCGCGTTGCACCGCAGTGCGTTATGTGGTGCACCACCCTGGCACCCATAATTTTACATTTCTACAGTGTGTACAAGTGTCTTGCGTCGTAAAAGTGTATGTAAGGTGCAGTGCACACGTCCATACTAACACAATTGGCAGTGTTAGCGGGTGGGAAGCCGGCATGGGTGGGTCCTGGTCGTTGTAAACAGTGACTCCTACAGTTCGGTCGGGGCGCCTGCACAGCGAGGGAAGGATCTGGGGGAGGTAGTGTGACCTTCCACACGTTACACTCTCCCAGTGAGAGTCCGCGCTGCCAGGTGAAAAGAAGCGGTGGGCTGGCTACACATGTGTCGGAGGAAGCATGTGATAGTCTCTGCCCTCCCAGACCGACGGTAGGGGGGGGGGGGGGGGGGGTAGGTGCGCAGCGACCAGGAAGGGGATTGGGAATTGGCATAACGACTAACATTGGGATGGGAGAGAAACGGAAAAAGAAAGGGGGAAAAAGATAATTCAAAGAAATATATATATAAATCAGTACTACTGAGTAATAATCAGATATATGTACAGAGGGGGGCTCCCCACCCTCCAGAACATTTACTACAAGCGTTGCAAGGGCAAGGCTAAGAGAATCATTAAAGACTCCAGTCACCCGAACAACTGCCTCTTTGAACTGCTGCCGTCAGGCAAGCGATACAGGAGTCTCAAGGCGAGCACAGAAAGACTCAGAAGAAGCTTCTATCCCCAGGCCACCAGGCTGCTAAACGAACAATGAATGAACACTACACAACAACAACCACCAAACGCACATAGCACACACATCCACACGCACACACTCACTTTAAACAAACACACTGTAGCACCCACTCCACACACTTATAGCACACACCCACTTTAAACAAACACACTGTAGCACCCACTCCCCACACTTTATATTTATGGATGAAGGATTGCACTACAACTCGTACACCTTACTGTAAATTGTACCTAAAATTGTACCTCATCCCATTTCTGCTTTGCACTAGATAGTACTGTACATTAGTACACTGCATAGTATTGTGTATTGTATATTATATGGTAACTCAGAACATTGTACATATGTCTATACCGAACACTGTGACCTCATTTTCTTCTTCTAAATTCATGCTATATTATGTTATTATGTTATTTGATACTATCTTGTCTAGCACAGTCTCTGGAGCGTAACAGTAAGAAGCATTTTGTATGAAAGTATTCTGTACTTCTGTATGACAACTATTAAAGAACTTGAACTTGAACTTGAGAGTTGTTATATTGATATTCGTTATGCCCACTATTTACCCATGGCCGAACGCTGTTGCAAACGTACGACCTATAGGACCATTATTATACAGTTTTAATATTCTTTCAGACGAGAACGTAACCATTTAGATTCCCAATAATGTGGTCCCAGTTCGTCCAAATAACGCCTGTTTGGACATTTGCTCCGACGTTTTCGGAGATTGAGCAAGCTGCGTTAGGACTGGGGTCGTCGACGCATGCCCAGTTTAACCGGGAATCCCCGTTCAACGTGAGGTTTACCTATCATAACCAATCAGATGCCGAGTGATACTGACTCGTGAAAAATCATAGCTGAGGGTATACCCTCGTTATACCACGATTATGAACTAATCACATTGGTTGATGTTGCTTGATTTGAGCTCCCCGTTTTATACCTCCTTCGCATCGCTCCTCGTAAGCCACAACACTGCTCTCTCTCTCTCTCTCTCTCTCGCTTCACCCCCAAAATACCATCCATCCCCTTCTACCCTTTATGTCTCACCCCCCCCTCCCCCCTCCGCCCTCCATATCTCCCATAGTCCCTACAGTCCCCTCCATAAATCCTGGGGAC
>NW_028170864.1:15000-50000 GCF_963971535.1 Notolepis coatsorum | reverse complement strand
CAAATATTCATCTCACGCTGCATCTCATCTGAGCAGCCGTCTCCAATTGAGGAACTTTGATCTGAAACTCTGAGCTCTGGCTTTACTCCACACAGCGTCAGGAGAATAAGAGGAGGTGGAGTACGGAGCCCTGCAGCATCTCACTGGTCAGCCGCATGGGGTGTAACAAGTATACCTAGAAGTTATACTTTATAAGTGAAAGTATGGGTACCGTCTCAAAATCGTACTCAAGCGGCGGTCAGGTGGTGTAGCGCGAAGATTGTGTCTCGACTCCCGGAGTCAGCATTGCCTTGGCTTGGGCTGATCGCTATATACTACAGTAACTCGTTTGGCTGGGTTAAGGGGAGGGAAGCCGTGGGTGGGAAACTGGCGTTGTGGACAGCGACGCCTACAGGTCAGGTCTGGGCGCTTGCTCAGCGAAAGGCAGGACTTGAGGAAGGCAGCGTGACCGGCTCCCACGCGTTACACTTCACCAATGAGAGTCCTCGCTGCCAGGTGAAAAGAGAGCCACTGGCTGTCTCCACATGTGTCGGAGGAAGCATGTGGTGGACTTCAGGGTTCCCTTGTACCGACCAGTAGGAGGAACACGCGCACAACAACCAGGTAGGGGAGGGGGGGGAATTGGCACAACGACTAAATTGGGACGGGGAGAAAACAGAGAAAAATCGGAGAAAGAGAGATACAAAAAAATAAAAAATAAAATTACTCAAGTAAAAGAGTATCTGGCTAAAAACATACTTGAGTAAAAGTCAAAAGGTTTCTACTTGGGCGCCCTCGTAGCCATCCCGGGTTCGCCTCCCGCTCCCGGGGGATCATTTGTCGCATGTCCTCCCCACTTCTCCCATTCTCCCTCTCCTCTGTCGGTCATGTCTGACCATGAAAAAGCTGGAAAAGGTTTCTACTTTTAAATGTACTTAAGTACTAAAAAGTTAAAGTTAAATTTTTTTTTTATTCCAGGGCAATGAAATGTTCCGTTTCGTCCTCTTCATCACTCGTACTATCGTTTGTAGCCATCTTCTGTAGCTTGTCACTCTGACTGTCTATTCTTCTGATGTGTGTTTAATCAAAGATCCCCAATCAGCATGGGTATGGGCGGGTTAATTTTCCATTGATGGGGATTTGATTGGCTGTTTTTATTAAATAAAGTGCGGCCACAGGATTAATAACGTTAACGTTAGTTCGGCCAGAGAAACAAATACTAATTAAAATGGTTGGACCTGCGAGATTTGTACTTTGTAGGTCTGCATTTTAAATGTAAGGAGTAAAAAGTATGTTTTTTTTGTCTGAAATGTATACAAACCTAATAATAGTCGAGTAAAGTATAAATCCCCAAAAACAGTACTTAAGTATTGTAACGAAGTACAATTACTCAAGTACTTTACACCCCTGAGCATCTCACTGGTCAGCCGACGCCTTCTAGGTCAAGAACCTAACCTGTACCACTCTGACCTCCATTGTTCACCTGCCGGCCAAATCCTCCCCACTGACCCACCTTTCCATCACAGTGGAAAATGTAGCCGTGGCCTCGTCCCCGACCGCCAAGAACCTTGGTGTAGTCCGTGATGATCGGCTGAACTTCTCCGTTCACATCGCTGCAACAACCACAAATCGCAGATTCCATCCACACCTGTCTGTACTTACCTGCACAGATATTACATATCTGTAGATATTATATCTATATCTGTACATATCCCTTACATACTCTTACTAGTTACGCTGCTGGCCAGTATGACTTCACATCACCCCCATCCTCATCCACCTCCACTGGCTCCCCATCAAATCCCGCATCACCTACAAAACCCTCCTGCTCACCTACAAATCCCTTCACGCCCTGGCACCTCAGTACCTCACTGACCTCCTCCACCCCTACACTCAGTCACGGTCCCTGCGATCCACGGACACTGGTCAGCTCTCCATCCCCCGAACCAGACTACGGACGTTCAGGGACAGAGCTTTCAGTGTGGCAGCTCCCACCCTCTGGAACTCCCTCCCTGCAGAACTCCGCACCGCCCCAACTCTGGACTCATTTAAAAAACTGCTCAAAACCCACCTCTTCAACTTGGCCTTCAACCCCTAACTTTCTCACTTTATATGTATATATGTTGTGTCTGTCCACTATGTTGTTAATTTGTCACCCCCCCCCCCCCCCTATGTAAAGCGACCTTGGGTCCTCTGAAAGGCGCTATATAAAACGAAGTTATTATTATTATTATTACTACCATAGTGTCTTTATCTGTATCACTGTACAATATATTACAACTCTGTACAAATCTGATTAGCACTACACTCAGTATACTCATTTGTATATTTTATACCCAGTTTATGGGTATACATTGTATATTACTATTGCACGTTACTGTTACATTTGCACTCTGGTTGGATGCCAAACACATTTTTGTTGTACTGTGCTCATGCTGTATGTAGGGTGACCAGATGCAAAACGTCCAAAAGTGGGACAACAGTAAGATTTTGGTGGGACAAAGTGGGACAACAGTACGATTTTGGTGGGACAAAGTGGGACAGATAGATAATGTAAATTTTTGTATTAGAATAACTGCCATGGTCTTCACTGAATAGATTTAAATCAAAGGTTAAAGGTTAAATCAAAATAAATACAAATTAAATACCACCTAACATCTGTTTTAAATATTCAAACGTCATCACTTGACAGGAATGTCTTGTGTTTGATATTCCCTGTTAACACAGAACTAGGGAAAACAGTGTAGTATAATACAAAAATAATAATACAAATAAATTGTGTTTCTATATTAGAATAACTGCCATGGTCTTCACAGAATAGATTTAAATCAAAGGTTAAAGGTTACCACAGTCGGCTGACCTGTATGAATGGGAGTGTTGTACTGTGTGATAGACACTTGTTATCTCAGCTGCAGTGACCTTGTCCGTCTGGCTATCATTGTTTGGTTTAAAAAGAAACGTATCCATAGATCTGGATGTTTCTTTTTGGTGAGCCACTTTCAAGTTGTATTCTCCTCCATGCACAATTGAAAACGAACTATGACACAAAACACAGAAAGCCTGCTGCGGATTGCCTGCCATCTGCCTCACCCAGTCATGTGTCGTTTGCCAGTCTTGGTTGTAACTGCAGGTCCGTTTCTTTTTACTGCTTTCCATCTTGAACTAGTTCGCTTGTAATGTTGTTGTGTTTTTTTTGACCAATCAGATTTGCGATATGAGGTAGCGTCACGACTCAGTCTCAGTCACGTCACAAGCAGGCAAGCAGCACGCTAAAGTACTATAACCAATCAGAGCAATGTGTGTGGACAAGAGGCGGGTTGCTACGTTTACTGTCTGTAGGGAGGGGCTTTTAGACGCATGTTTTTTTTGGCTTCGAAAAGAGGGACATCCTCTCAATATGAGGGACGCGGGACATTTGGTCAAATGGTGGGACAGTACAACCAAAAGGGGGACACCTGGTCACCCTAGCTGTATGATGACAATACATTTGAATCTAATGTAAACTAGTTTTCAAGAGAGACGTGCAACAGCAATAAACAGTTACCCTTGGAGGGAAATATTGTATATATAAAATAAATTACCCGTGGCTGAATTTTCCACAATGTTATTGATAATAAACAGTAAAGGATGGAGTATAGAACCCAGTGGGACATCTGACTGCGTAGAATCCAGCTATTCTGATTCATATTTGACCAGTCATCCAAATGAAAACAGATGGATAGTCTCACCACCAACAAGAGACTTGTTTTCATTCACACAGTTGATTAATTTATGTCTTGGCGCGATAACTAACACTGGAGAACAGATAAATATCAGACCTAGAAGATGAACCTCCTCAAGAATGTAAGTGAATACACCCCACATCTACCAGAATATGGTAAATATAAATAAATAAATCCCAGATTAGGGGCTTTAACCCTTTCACTACCACACTACAAAGGGTTAACCCTCTCACTACCACACTGCATAGGGTTAACCCTTTCACTACCACACTACAAACGGTTAACCTTTCACTACCACACATCAGAAAGTTAACCTTTCACTACCACACTACAGAGGGTTAACCCTTTCACTACAGAAGGTTAACCTTTCACTACCACATTACAGAAGGTTAACCTTTCATTACCACACTACAGAGGGTTAACCCTTTCACTACCACACTACAGAAGGTTAACCTTTCACTACCACACTACAGAAGGTTAACCTTTCACTACCACACTACAAAGGGTTCTGTATCGTTAGTGGCTTAGCTTGGCATCACACTGCACTATCTCGCGTACGTGCACGCGTACTGAATAAACCACAAATGTACCTCTAATACCAGTATTAGTCTGACCACACCCCTCATCAGCTTACCTTCATAAGCAGGTGTGTGGTCACCTGCTCTCCTCCTTCTCGCTTTCACCACAAGGAAGAAGTGCCTCGGTAGATCCCCACACTTGACACCATGATGGAAGAAATTGGATTAGGAACAGCTTTGGGAAACAAGGATACGTTGACATCATATCTTTATTTTCTCTCTCACAATTTTTCGAGAAAATACGGCGATATTGTCTTCGTACTGGAGTGTCTAGAAGATGATGATCATTCTAAAAACCCTCCACCGGTTTTCGTATTGGGAGCACGCCGCTGCATGCTTCTCAACTGCAGTTCCTTGCTGTGTTTGTTGGGGTGAAACCTGTCAGGCCACAGCTGAACTGTCGGACATGCCGCTGTTGTGAGAAGCGGTGCGTTCCAGGTTGGGTGAGTAGTGTTTGCTGGCGGGCTCCACTTGTCTGTTAGTGCTATGGGGGCTACTTGACAAAGTTTATGGAAACCGGCCCCAGGCTAGGGTCCTTTGTTCAGCCACCTAGGCGACAGAAGACCTTGGTCTGAAGACCATTATAGTTTTAACTAGTGGGCCGCGACCATTGACACTGGTGATCCCTGTGTGTTCTGGACGAGTGGATTCTCTCTGTCACCGTGTTAAGGCCCCATCTTTCATATCCAAATGAGAGTATTCCTTCACGAGGGGATATGTGCATGTAATGTGCGATAGCGGCAGATTCATGTTCAAAGTCAGCTACACAGGCCAGTTGGTACTGTGCTGATTCTGTCGGATGTGGTAAAGTCACCGTTGTGAAGCGGTGTTGACATCTTGTTTTCTCTTTTCTCTTAAAAAGTGAGGAGAGGTTCAGAACGGCGGCCTGTCTGGGTGAGTGTTATGTCATTGTTTACATGTTCATAGCTTACGGTTAGCCAGTCAGCTGTTAGCTGCGGGGCTAGCATGTCGTGGTCGCTAGGTAACGTTGGCTTGCTGCTATGGCCATGGCCTGGCGCGGGGTAGCTTAGCTTCTCGCGCGCCGCCGTGAGCTCGCTTCTGATCGCGTGCGTCGTTAGATCGGCGTCTCGCGAGCGGAAGCAGTAGCACCCGAACGGTTGGAGCGGCCGTTAGCTTGATAGCTATTCTGTTGAACGTGCTTTGATTTTAACATGTTTTACACTCTTGACTACGACGTCATCCTTGACAGGGGATGTTTCGTCGACCCTGCCCTGAGCCAGGACGGCAAGGTTGCATCAACAAAGGACTGTAGTGCGGGTTGGAGCGGCGACGCTGCCCAGTTCGAACAACACAGGAGCGGCTGTGTTTCCTACGGTGTCTGTGACTGCACTTCGCTGATCTGCGTTCCGGGTAGGAGCGGGGTTGACCAGACCTCATAACACGTCTTCTGGTTTTACTTTGCTAAATGTATTGTGAATAACGGTGTTTTTCCCAAAACGTGTGTTGCTACAATGCATTTAGGATACGTTGCGGGTTATGTGTGAGCTGTTTTTGTCACTGGCAGTTAGCTTCTCCGTGCAAACGGGATGTAATGATCTGGTTGTTGTGTGAGAAACACGGCCGTGTACTCACAACTAAGGTAACTAACCTATGAAGCTATGCTTGGTGACAAGTGAGTAAAAGAATGTTCTTTCTCAGACTGTAATGACAATGAACAGTGTGTTCACACATTAACAGGTTTTCCTGTTTTAACTGGCCGTATTGAGGGTAAAATAGGAGGATTGTGTTTCCCCCCCGGTTCCCTGGGGACTTTTTCATCCTCCTGTCAGACATGTTGTGCATTAATTGTGTCTTTTGTGTGGTAGGGATACGATGTAACTCTTAGCTTGATTGCTGAGGTTGTGCTAAATCTGCTGGAGAAACTTATTTCCTAAAGGGAAATTGGTTTGGTTGCTGTCATGTGTGCTTAGCAAGGCCTGTGGTCGATACTAATCAAGAATGATGTATTCTCTCATTGTGAAAAAAACGGCGTTCCTCTGTTGAGTGTTTTTGCCATTTTTTGTAGGTGATGATGGGTTGTGTGTGTCATGTGACCTACAACTGGGTTGTACTGGCCACAGAAGCACATGTGTATGTTGGACCGGGGTTCTTAGAGCCCTCTCTATTCTGTGTTTTTCCTTAGTAAAAATCAGATAGCAGGTTAGCTCATGCGCTGTGTGGAGCTGTGAAACGCTTCATAGAGCTGACTATGACTGTGTCATATTCTCTTTTTGTCGTTACATCGTATCATGGGTGTGGGGTCGTAAAGGGGTGAACTGGTAACCTTTCCTCTCCCCATTGTTCTGTCGGTCAGGGGTACACCCCCTGTCCTTCAAGGTTCCCGTCACGTGGCGGTTCGGCACGTTACGGGGGGGGGGGGGGGGGGGGGGGGGGGAGGGAGTTCCTGGTCCCACGGTCTGGTATATTGGGCGTGTGCACCGCAGGAATTCCCCCGCCATAGAGTACGTCACCGTGCGCGACTCTGTTGGTAGGACTTCCGTGTGCTGTTCAGGTCCATGTGATGGATCTGTTTTCAGGGGGGGTGGTCAGGGCTCCTCCTCACCAAGCGCCTATTCAGGCCTTCTGTGAGTTCGGACTCCTTCTTCCATGTGAGGAAGCCTCCATCAGAGTACAGAGCCTTCCTCCTCAGATTGTCAAAGTGAGTGGACCCTCTAGAAGGGTCCTTTTCTATTGTATGTATATTCGATTCAATTCGTTTATTGAGTGTGTATGGGTTCAGTGCCTCTTCCCCGGAGGCCCTAAAACCAGTTTTTTACATGGCTCAAGGTGCAATATATTCTTTTCAATCTGTACAGCTCGCGTGGGAAGTCTCTCTGGGGATCCCCGTCTCTTTCCTATGGGAGGGTGGTGGGATGTAAAAATGTGAAAAAATTTTACCCCGGCTGTGTAGACTGGGATACATACTGTTGATGCTTCCTTCTTTCTATTCCAGAAGTGTTGGAGTTAGGGAGTGTCACACCCCTCTTGTCGTTCCCCTGGGCGCCTTGGGGATTCAATGACAGGTCTAAATAGCCTGTTCATTGATGGGGGTGTGTCCCGACGCACGTATAGTGCTAGCTCGCTGTAAACAGGCGATTGACTGGCACGCCTTGGTTGCTTGTGGTTGAAACAGCGTTTTTATAAAGCAACTGAGATGGGGGTTTTTCCTCTTCCGACGACCACATCCCATGACCTGGGTGGGTTGTCGACGGATTCTCGTTCATGTCTGGGGGATGATGACGGGATGGATCTGAACATATGTGGTGGGGTCTCACGCCCTTGGGGTGGGCCACCAGGCGCGGTTCGTCCGAACGTCTGGGTGGCGCCTTCTTTTCATGTTAAGATCAACACGCATATCTGCCCTTCTCCTGGAGTAGGCATGTCGGCGTGGTTAGGGCACGGGACTGGTTCTGGTCACGCTGGTCCAGATCAGTTGAACCCGTTGTCCGCCGGGGATGCAGATCTGCTGTTCTGGTACCCTGAGGGACTTGGGCTTTTTTCAGGGGGAAAAATGCCAGGTCGGTCTGGGTGTCACAGGGTTAAGCGCTATGGAGACCCTGGTTGGGTATGTTTTTGCTCAGCACTGTCGTCATGGCTTACAGCCATGCCATTCTGTACGCGCTCGATCTCGTCGGATCTCGGCCGCTACACAGGTTGGTCCTGGTTAGTACTTGGTTGGGAGACCGCCTGGGAATACCAAGTACGGTGTGCTTAGGGGCTGGTTCTCCATTATTTTTCGCTCCTCTCTCACGCATGGCGAAGAGGGGCCTGTGGGGGTGGTTTTTTGACCTCCTCTGGTGACCCTGTGCTTCCCGTACCGCCAGGCCCGGTCCGAAGTGATGTTTGCGACCCGTAGGCCTGGGTTAACCCTTTTTTGAAAACTGAAACACTTGTACTGCGGTATAGCCGGTGTATACCCGCAGGTGTGTTTTGGAGTTTTTTCTTGAGGGGTTATAGGAACAACCACCGCATTGGGTAACACCGAGGTGGTTGGTTCCCTGGTGTGTTGGTGCAGTGTCAACTCCCGGGTTCACCGTTTGAGGGTGCCCCTGCACGTTCATGACGTCTGCCAATCGTGTCAGCCTTCTCTGCCTCGACCCCTCTGGGTGGGGGTTTTTAAATGGAGGCTTGGTCATGCAACAACGCCAGCATACGCCCCTTCCGCCGGGGCAGCTGTGTTCAGCTGTCCCCTCTGGCGCCTGTCTCGTCCGCAGTCTCCAGGCTAGGGTTAACAGCCTGTTGCCTGGTTTTTCCCCGGTGCGCTGCCTGCTTCCGTTGGTTAACCTTTTTTGTGTGCTTACGGCCATGCTGACTGTCTGTTCTGCAGGGTTAGTGTGCCAGGCGGTGTACTGTTGGGGGGACGGGGCCCGCTCGGCTTACGGCCATACCGACCTGAACACGCCCGATCTCGTCCGATCTCGGAAGCTAAGCAGGTTCTGGCCTGGTTAGTACTTGGTTGGGATACCGCCTGGGGTTACCAGGTGCAGTAACTGGGGGGCCTTTGTCCGAATACGCTGGCGATGTGGGGGGCGGGGCACTGCGTGCCCACCTGGTGGGGTCTTGATGCTGGCATCATGGACTTCTCCGGGCCCCCATTCCAGGGAGTCCAGTCCTTTTGGTGGGTCTGGGTCTTCCTTCGCGCTCCGCTGCTACGGCCTTGCCACGGGGTTGGGTTTGCCCTTGACCCCGTGATTCTGGGGGCAGTGACGAGGTTGTTCCTCCGTTTGTTCCCGGGTGGCATGCGGGTTGTGCGTGTGTGTAGTCGTGGGGTCAAGCCACGGTCTGCTCACCCTGTGCGTTAAGTTGCTTGAGTGCCTCTTCGCACGGTCGGGTCCGTCGCCTTCCCGTGAAGCCTCTAATAGGGGGGATACCCTCCATTAGGGGGGGTCGGGGGGGCTCGGCCCTCCCTGTTCTGATGGTTTTGGGGGGCTGTCAGCGGGGTGTATTTGTCAGCCAGTGGCTCCGCTTGGCCTCCCTTGTGCAGTGTGATGCCAAGCTAAGCCACTAACGATACAGAACGATAGGTTATGACTATAACCAAGTTCTGTTAGTTAGGGGCGATGCTTGGCATCAGACGGCCGCTGCAGCCCTTGTCCTCACCTTGTGGTGAAAGCTTGGGAAGGAGGAGAGCAGGTGACCACACACCTGCTTATGAAGGTAAGCTGATGAGGGGTGTGGTCAGACTAATACTGGTATTAGAGGTACATTTGTGGTTTATTCAGTACGCGTGCACGTACGCGAGATAGTGCAGTGTGATGCCAAGCATCGCCCCTAACTAACAGAACTTGGTTATAGTCATAACCTATCGTTAATGCTTTCACTACCACACTACAGAAGGTTAACCTTTCACTACCACACTACAAAGGGTTAATGCTTTCACTACCACACTACAAAGGGTTAATGCTTTCACTACCACACTACAAAGGGTTAATGCTTTCACTACCACACTACAGAAGGTTAACCCTTTCACTACCACTCTACCTTCTCTGTTAAAGGGGCAAACTTATTGAACTCTCTGCCTACTGGCTTAAAACTGGAGTCCAATGTAAACGTCTTCAACAAAGGACTCAAAGTGTGGTTGAAATCAAAGCAGCAGTACTCACATGTGTAGACGCGGACTGGTTTTGTTGTTTTGATCATGGACTCTTGTTCTGGTAACTATTTGTTCATTATACTGTTCATTTTATTCTATCTTTTAGAAAAGCGTCAATGGACTGGTGTTGAAAACTAGCACTGGTCCAATGTAGCTGTGGTGTCCATTTTAAATAAAACTTTTCATTCATTCATTCATTCACCACACTACAAAGGGTTAACCCTTTCACTACCACACTAAAGAGGGTTAACCTTCTGTAGACATTTTGGGGGGCAGGGGCTCCCCACTGACACTATACTCACCATGAGCGGAAAGACCTGCTGCAAACAGAGTGGAGGTAATGTAATTATTACAAATGGTAACTGACTGTTTTGACTGACAATATGCATTAAGCATCAGGTATAAGATAAGATATTCCTTTATTGATCCCCTTGGGGGAAATTCAGGCATCATAGCAGCATGGGGAGGGGGAGGGGAGGTACAAGTAGTGGAAGACATGGTACAGGTCATAGAATTATCGTACAGTGGAAAAATAAAAATAGAATATATTGTATATATTAATATATCGTATATATAATATATAGTATATTGCTGTGCATTGTCATGTCCGCGGAGCACGACATAATACAATTGGGAGTGTTTGTGTCTTGTGTGTGAGTATGCGTTTTAAACTTTTAAGATGTGTTAAAAAAAATATATTTCCCTAAACAATTACTCGAGCAATAGGTCATTCATGCGAGTACTTGATCTGGGAAAACATTACTTGCGCCCTTCCCTAGATTGTTGTAACACAAATGTACACCTCAGGTGTAATGGAGGCCTTACGATGGATCATTATTGAGAAGAACTGTTTCCATCAGTAAGAACTTTTAGCCTCGGTGGAGAGAATAATTAACCAAGTTGGTCTCTCTCAATGCTCCATTAGTGAGGGTTGATTATTGTGTCAGTAATGTGTTACCGTGTGTAGTTATTTTGTTTAGTTATTCACTCTGATACCTCCCTCCTACACACCCCTTCTCACCACAACCCTTCCCTCCTACACACCCCTTCTCACCACAACCCTTCCCTCCTACACACCCCTTCTCATCACAACTCTTCCATCAGGTGGTTGTTTCCCATCCATACTGTCTATTTTGTTCTATACCCAAGGTTCTACATACCGTACGTTTACCATTTATGTCTGCTAAATGTGGGGGTAGCCCTATGTTCCCACAGCCCTATGTTCCCACAGCCCTATGTTCCTACAGCCCTATGTTCCCACAGCCCTATGTTCCTACAGCCCTATGTTCCCTCAGCCCTATGTTCCCCCAGCCCTATGTTCCTACAGCCCTATGTTCCCACAGCCCTATGTTCCCACAGCCCTATGTTCCTACAGCCCTATGTTCCCACAGCCCTATGTTCCCACAGCCCTATGTTCCCACAGCCCTATGTTCCCACAGCCCTATGTTCCCCCAGCCCTATGTTCCCACAGCCCTATGTTCCCACAGCCCTATGTTCCCCCAGCCCTATGTTCCCACAGCCCTACTGTATGTCCCAACAGCCCTATGTTCCCACAGCCCTACTGTATGTCCCAACAGCCCTATGTTCCTACAGCCCAATGTTCCTACAGCCCTATGTTCCTACAGCCCAATGTTCCCACAGCCCTATGTTCCCACAGCCCTATGTTCCTACAGCCCAATGTTCCTACAGCCCTATGTTCCTACAGCCCTATGTTCCCACAGCCCTATGTTCCCCCATTTCTAATAATTTTGCCCCCATCCAAATTAGGACCTATGTTCCCCCAGCCCTACTGTATGTTCCAACAGCCCTATGTTCCCTCAGCCCTATGTTCCCTCAGACCTATGTTACCCCAAGGATTTCCCCCCAAAGTAGGCCCCATATGCTCCCACAGCTCTATGTTTCCACAGTCTCATTACTAAGACATTTTCCTCAAATCAAGATTAGGCCCTATTATCCCTCAGGCCTATACATCCCCACAGCATAGATACTATACTATGGCCATTCCCTAATGCGCATAATGTGTCATTGCCCCCTCCTTAACCCATGGCCCCCCGCTAAACGTAAGCCCCCCTCGCTCTCTCTGACTCCACCTGTTCTTCTTACCTCCATTTACCATCGACTGCTCCTCCATTATCGTCTCTTCTGAGACAAGCGGAGCTGAGGACGAAGGCGGGAGGGGGGGAGGAGGGAGGAGGGGGCAATAGCAGCAGTGGTGACGCGTGGCGGTGACTGTGGCGGACGATGAAGACGAAGGTGTTTGGCGTGTCACCGGTAGCAACCGCCGGGCCCCCGCACTCGGGAGGAAAGTGTGGGAGAGAGAGAGCTCAATCTATCATCACCGGGCAGGACCGACCGACGCACCGCCAAAAGACAGAGTGGCCGGGCGCGTCGCCCCAGCAGCAAGCACACTGGGGCCCCCGGAACATTCCACCATATTTTTTTCGGCCGGCTGTCATGGTCGTCTAATAAAGCAGGGCAAAATATGACGGGAGGGGAGGGGAGGGGGGGAGGGGGGGAGGTGGAAAAATGAACTATCTAGCACTGATGTAATATGGCTCATAAATCTAATTTAATTACCCAGTGTGGGGACAGGCTGTGGAAGCCCTGCCTGGATTTATTGTGTCTTAACTTGGCATCTTAACGACTCTGTGCTTTTAATATCATTACCCTGTAATTTATTCTCTCGCTCGCTCGCTCTCTCTCTCTCTCTCTCTCTCTCTCTCTCTCTCTCTCTCTCTCCTGCCTACACACACACACACACACACACACACGGTGCCACACACACACACACACACACACACACACACACACACACACACACACACACACACACACACACACACACACACACACACACACACACACACGGTGACACACACACACACACACACACACACATGCGCACGCAGCCGCACTGTTTTGGGCCGAGGGACTTCTCGGGGTCAGTGACAGCTATAGCACCTTTAACGTTTTTAGCGCTGGTTTTAATGTATATTCCCGAGGAATTAAGGTGATCTACACGTGCGCTTATACCGCCGTCGCACTCCGTCACCGATACGCACAGCGTGTGCCGCTAACACCTAAACCGCCGGCATCCATCCACCCACCCACACCGCGCGGACGAGGGAATTACAATTTCAGATTCCGAACGGTCCTACAAATGATAACATAATAACGCACTTAAAACCGAATAGCGTGTCTCGATCTAAAAGTTCTACAGAGCGGTTTTAACGAGCAGGGCGCCAGAGCAGCGGGTATAAAACACCGCCCGCGCCGTGTTAACGACGCGCTGGAACTGGTGGTGATGAGGCCGCGTTCGCATTGGAGCGCCGCTCCATTCTGATCCGTTTGCTCGGCATCCCATTTGTTTTTTTGTTCGGATGATAAACTTTAATAAACTTTATTTGTATAGCACCTTTCGTCGTGCGAGAATTGCAGCTCAAAGTGCTTCACACAGCAGCGACAAAGACGGGGGCGTACAAAATTGGCATAAAATGAGCACAAAATTGACATGAAGGCGCAGACGTGAAATAAGTATAATAGACGGCAGCAAAACAGACAAAGTCAAGGCACAGAACATCAAATCACACAGTTCTTCATATTAGGATCCAACATCCCAACAGGCCTCTTTGTTTACGGTTTGATTATCATCTGGAGCTTTAGTGATTTATGATCACAGGGACTTTAACCCACAGAGACTTTAACCCACACGGACTTTAGCCCACTAGTAATTTTTACCCAAAACCTACTCTCTATTAATGCATAACAAAAAATCCCTATGTACTGTTTTGACACCAAGAGAAGCCCTGGCACCCACACCCCTCAGTACAGGATAATGATGGACGTAAACATGGAGGACACTGAAGTCACAGTTTATGGTTTGATGTATAAGTTTATGTGCAGTGGAGGACAGCTAATTAAAACAAACCAGACCTGTATCTGATTTAGGACCACAAATGATGTAAGTGGCCCAAATCTGATTTGAAAAGATCAGATTCCATGTGATTTGTGTTGTTCACACTGTTGTGAAAAAAAACAGATCTGAGTCATTATGAGCAAAAAAAAGATTTGGGCCACTTTTGGGGCGACAGCGGCTCAGGATTGGTTTAATGTTCTATAATTGTTTGTATATTTTATTGGTGTTTTATTGATATTTGTTTTGTTTTTAGGTTGTTTTATTGATTATTCTTGTTTACATTTTTTTTTATCCACTTTTTCTCCCATTTTCTATTTTTCTCCCATCCCATTTTCGTATCATCCAATTCAACCCTCCCCTGTCTTTGAACGCTGTTTCTTGCCTCCTACAAGCCGGCTGCAATGTGGACGAAGTCATACATAGCACAAGTCCCCTCCGGTACTTGAGGTAACAGCAGTCGCATCTTTTCACCTGCGCGGCGCAATCTTTCAGCGTCAGAGGTCTGGGCTTTGGAGGGGCGCCGCCCCCATCGCTTCCTGATTCTACTGCGCAGGCGCACCAACCGACCTGTAGGAGTCGCTGTCCACAACGCCCGATCCCCACCCATCAGTTTCCCACCCCCTAATACTGCCAATGTGTATTAGTACGGACGACCAGCTAAACTGAAAGCAATGTGGAGCGCTGTGACTAATGGGGATCTGAAATAAAGAAATAAAGGAGGTAGAGCAGTCGTCTGGTAACTATAAGATTTATTCTTCTTCCTGCTCCTTTTGTCCATGGAATGATATTTATGATTGTGTAATGAAGAAATTGTATGATTCCATGTGGCAAATAAAAACTCTGAAAAAAAACTCTGGTAATCGGAAGGTTCCCGGTTCGATTCCCGCTCCTCCCGGGTAGCGTGTCGAAGTGTCCTTGAGCAAGACACTTAACCCCTAACTGCTCTCGATGAGCAGGTCGGCGCCTTGCCTTGTCTCCTTTGCCGCCGGTGTGTGAATGAATGGGTGAATGTGAGGAACAAAATTGTAAAGCGCTTTGAATAAAATAACTATATAAATGCACCATTTACCATTTTTACAGAATACCCGGTCAGTTCTAAAAGGGGTAACCAGTGTGCGTCTATACTTCCCACAAGCAAGTTGTCCTTCTGCGTTCCCGTTTTGCGCTCTGATTGGCCACGCACGTTTCTGGTCATGTGACATGTGCGCCCAATCGCATGACGAGCTGTGTCTCTTAGCCCATTTCCGCGTCGAACAGCCTGCAAACGACCTAACGCCTAGTTTATCACTGGTTAAGCTTATAGGCGACTCTTTCGAAGTTGGTTAAGGTTAGAGTTTGGAATCAGGGCTGGTGTTCTATCGCCCTGCTCTAAGACAAACTCTAACCTTAACCAACATCGAAAGAGTGCCTATAAGCTTAACCGTCCAAAGAACTTGCCGTCACACGATTGGGCGCACATGTCACATGACCAGAAACGTCAGTGGCCAATCGGATCGCGCAAAAGGACGACTTGCTTGTGTAAAGTATTCACGCAACCAGCGTAGCGATACGCTTACATTTGGGTTAGGCGGCGTGTCGTCTACTTTGAGCACAACAAGTAAATAAAAGAGAATCCTATAGCTGCTGCATGTTGTACAAGCTATGAAAGAGACTTTCAGTAGTATCAATAAAAAAGAAAGGATAAACAAGGATAGAAACAGCTTAGTTTCGGAGATAGCCTATTCTAAGAAACAATTCTAAATGGAGACATTCTGAAAAAATTAAGATTGTATTAATCCGTTTGAAAGACAAGCGAGACAACCCACCTGACACCCTATAAATGTCTGGCTACTCGCTTGGCAGACGGACAACATAGTTTGCCACGAATCAAATTAGGGGAGAAGGGAGGTCCAAATAGAACAGATTTGCTTCCTTGACTAGGCTGTAAAAACATTTGAGACGTCCAACACTCGAGATCTGCGTGGGTTCTCTCTGCAGAGTGGCAAGGCAATTAGGATCGGCAGGTGTTTAGACAAAGCTATAACCGGCTGTCAGTGTGGATGGAGAGAGAGAGAGAGAGAGAGAGAGAGAGAGAGAGAGAGAGAGAGAGAGAGAGAGAGAGAGAGAGAGAGAGAGAGAGAGCGAGAGAGAGAGAGAGAGAGAGAGAGAGAGAGAGAGAGAGAGAGAGAGAGACAGAGCTACACTTCTTAACAACCTGCCCACTATACCAAGACATCAGAGACTTTGAAAACAAAACTACCATACCTACTGGGGGAAATACAACAATGTGCAAACACAGCAGCACGATTTGTGAGCTGCTGTGACAAGAAAAGGACATCCAGCGGAATACAACCACTGTCACACAAAGAATTCCTTCTGTACTGTACTGATTTCATCTGATTTCTCTGTTTGACTGTTTTGCTTTGTTTTGTTTGTTTCAACACTGGCTTTGGCAATGTAAACATATTTTTCCCATGTCAATAAAGCCCCTTTGAATTGAATTGAGAGAGAGAGAGAGAGAGAGAGAGAGAGAGAGAGAGAGAGAGAGAGAGAGAGAGCTGCCGTCTTCAGACACAGAGGAGGCCATAGACGGAGGATGGAGTAGCCTACAGTTGGAAAACGTGTGCCAGTGGAAGCGTGATCGGGGACTAACAGTATGCCATGGAACCCCAAGATGAATACGGCTCTGTGTCTTTTATTAACGAGCTGAAACATCTGCATCACAAGAGGCTCTGTTGAAACGGTACAAGCCATAAAATAGGAAAGAAATCTACCAAAATGTCCCAAATATTCGAGCGGTGGGGAGCAGCGACGGCCTAAAGGTTTAGAGGAGGAGGCTTGTGACAAAAACAACAAGGCAGCCATGGTTACTAGTACTACACATCCTTCTTTATATATATATATATATTAGGGCTGACCCCGATTAGTCGACTAATCGATCGAAAGGAGCCGTAGTCGACTGCCAACCTACCGGGTTCGAATCCGGCTGTCGGCGTTGCCTCCGGCTTGGGTCGGCCGTCATACTAACTCAATTGGCAGAGTTAGCGGGAGGGGAGTCGATGGGTGGTAATCTGGACGTTGTGGACAGCAACTCCTACAGGTCGGTTGGGGGATGCCTGCACAGCAGAGACAGGAAAATGGCAGGGGTAGTGTGAGCCTCCCACACGTTACACCTCGCCAATGAGAGTCCGCGCTGGCAGGTGAAAAGGTGTGACAGGCTGCCTCCTCGTGTACCGGAGGGGACACGCGATGCAAGGCTTCTATCCTCCCTACAACCGGCCAGTGGGGGGCATATGCGAGCAACGTTCAAGACAGGGGGGGGGGGAATTGGCACAGCGAAATTGGGATGGGAGAAAAATTGAAAAAGAGGAGAAAAAGTGGATCAAGTCAAGTCAAGTCAAGTAACCGAATTATATGGGTTATATGCAGGTGTATAAAAGGATTATATGCAGGTATATTCAGACAGATATGGATAATATGTAACGGTTGTGACATCACCTCAAACTTTGATGCCCCGAGGGAGATTCAAACCCCGGTCTCCCATGGCGCAGGCAACAACACAGACCGCTATACCAAGAGGTGAATTCATTTATTTGTACCGTGTCTATGCATCTTTTGAGAGAGTGAGTTTAACCCATAGCACCGCTACTCACCCCAGCCCTTAAAAGCAACTCATGATAAAAATAGATAAAAACCAAGTTATGATAAAAGAGATAAAAACCATATTAAGGCCAATTTGAGTTGCTGCTGAGCCATGTTTTTAGGGCGGATTTAAATCCGAGACGGGAGTTCTTGAGTTTTATGAATGTTGGCAGGGCATTCCACATTACAGTAGCCGAGTAAAGACATTTGTCTTTCCCCATGCATGTCCTGACTTCCGGCGGGACCAGCTCCGTGGGGCTCCCTCTTGTCGCGTATTGGACATCTCCTACTTTATTAAAATAATTTACTAGGTACTTGGGGACCGTTTCTTTCAGTACTTTAAAAACCAGTAGCATTTTAAGCTGGTATACCCTTTCCTCAACCCTGAGCCATCCCAGACTGTTAAAGTGAGAGGTGAGACCTAAAGTGAAGGTTGTGCAGGAGTCTCACTAGTTTATTTTGGGAGGTCTGGAGCTTTGTCTTCATTTGTTTGGATATGTTACTGTACCATGAAGTGCAAGCATAGTCAAAGTGACATTGAATGAGGGCTCCAGCTAGGGTCCTCAGAGCATTCCTATTATGGAAGAGGACATTTTTTCGTTAGAAAGTTTGTTGTTTAAAATAAAGCCCAAATAGGTGACCTCCTCTTTATCCTCAATAATGCTATCACCTACTCTAATTTTAAAACCCTGGGATTTCTTTAGGTTGGCGTTTGACCCAAAGAGTATGGCCTCTGTTTTTCCTAGATGCAGAGACAATTTATTGTAAGTAAGTAAGTAAGTAAGTAAGTAAGTAAGTAAGTAAGTAAGTAAGTAAGTAAGTAAGTAAAGTTTATTTATATAGCACCTTTCACAGACCAGGGTCACAAAGTGATTCACATAGTAAAAACATCAATAAAATGCAAAAGTTAGCAGCATGGTAAAAGAAAATAATAAAAAAAAACGTGAAAGATCAGGAAAACCAAAACAGATAAAAAAGACATAAAAGATTTACATAGAGCATAATTCGCCAAACGCCTGTTTAAACAGCACAGTCTTTAGCTGCTTTTTAAAAGTGTTTACAGAGACCACAGATCTAAGGTCCAAGGGCAGAGCATTCCATAACCTGGGGGCCACGGTTTCGACTGCTCGGTCCCCTTTTTTCTTCAATCTAGACAGGGGGACAGCCAGCAAGCCCTGATCAGACGACCTGAGCGATCTGTTCGTGGTGTATGTACGCAGTAGGTCGCAGATGTAGGCAGGTGCCTGACCATGGAGTGCTCTATAGGTGATGACCAGAACCTTAAAGTGAATTCTGAATTTGATGGGGAGCTAGTGAAGGGAAACTAAGATAGGAGTGATGTGGCAATATTTTCTGGACCTAGTCAGCAGCCTTGCGGCTGCGTTTTGGACCATTTGTAGCCGGCCCAAAGTGGATGCATCGAGGCAAGTGAAAAGGGAGTTACAATAGTCCAGGCGGAGGCGGGATGAAACAAAAGCATGAATAATCATTTCCAGCTCTACCTGGGGCACAACAGATCGAAGTTTGGCAATATTTCGTAGATGGAAAAAACAGGTACGTGTCAGAGATCTAATGTGGTGATCAAAGTGCATCTGCTGGTCAAAGATCACACCAAAGTTTCTGAGCTTGGGCCTCAGAGTTGTTGAGAGGGTCCCCATGCATGTGGCAACTTCTGAGGTGACTTTTTCTGAGCCTATAATAAGAACCTCAGTTTTTTCTGCGTTTAACTGAAGGAAGTTGTTTGCCATCCAATCCTTGACAGCAGTCAGACAGTCAAAGAGGGCAGATAATTTGTCAGATTGTTCAGGCTTGAAAGAGACATATAATTGGATATATTGGATATTGTCACTGAGCCAAGAGCAGATCTTTTTCATTTCACTGCTCAGGACATTTTCTACTTTAGACTTATCCCTGTCAGAGATCAGCGGTGCTGAGTCATCAGCAAACAGGAACAGATTGCAATCTCATGCTGATTTCATATCATTGATATATATTAAAAACAGTTGAGGCCCCAAAATGCTTCCCTGGGGGACCCCACATGTCACTGGAAGGAACGAGTACAAGGTGCCATTGATGTCTAACGGAACGTAGACCAATCGCAGCCACTCTTATTGTCTGGGACCAAATACGGCCACGCCCCATTTCCAGTAAAAAGTGGGAATCTCTAGAATGTCTTTTGGGCGACGGTGTTTACGGAAGTGCCTCTCAAGGTGACGCTACACAACACTTTCTGTTGTCAGTAGATGGCAGCATTGGTTTAAAATTAAAAGGTGAAAATGTTGAAAACTACAACAATACATTTCCCAAGAGCATTAGCACAGGTCACAGGTCACTGGGATGAGTCTATTCTTTGACGCGATCTGAACAGCGGTAAACTATTAATGCGACGTCAGTACAGTGACCGTGAATGGTAAACTAATTATCTTAACAAAAGTGCATCATTAGCATTATGTTTGTTGTCTAAAACGGGAACATAATGGTACAATTTAAGATTTGAATGTTATCAACATATATAAGGACAAACAAAACATCGTTAATTTGTAAGAAACCCCAATGAAAACGGTGCAGGGTAAGTAATATTCGCTATTGTTATGAAAATGTGATAGAATCCTATAAAAATGTGGACGCACTTGGTCACCGTGACGTTACCACCTGTTCTCTTCCCTCCAGGTAGGACTTGACCCATTTGTCTGATGTGCTATCAAAGCCTATCGCTCTCAAATTTTCAAGTAGGATGGAGGTCCAACATGACCATCCCGCAGTAGTTCCCCTTGTCCATCTCATATTTTATGTAATCTGTCAGGTACAGTACACAGTACAAGTGTCAGTGGAGTGAGATTTTCTGAAACCTGATTGGAATTTGGTACAGTAGTCTATGTTCAGACAGGTAGTTGTCTATCTGCTCATATACCAGCCTCTCAATTACCTTTGATATGGAACATAGGATAGAAACGGGGCGGTAGTTACCTGGATCCAGTTTGCTTCCTTTTTTAAAGTGCTACTCCTCACTTACAACATTTTAAATGGGCTCGCACCACCGGCTCTATCTATCCGATCTCATCTCAGGATACTCGCCCGCTCGTGCTCTGCGCTCACAAAATGCGGGGCTTCTATCGATTCCTAGAGTTAAAAATAAATCCACCGGCCACAGAGCCTTTGTCTACCGTGCTCCCCTCCCGACCTGCCGTCGTCAGGGGCGCCTGCTCTGTCGAAGCCTTTAAATCCTTGCTTAAGACCCATCTTTTCTCTCCCTCCTTCAACCTACCCTGATCTCAACTGGTTGGGGACTGACCCTTAGCTTAATCTGTCTAGTTTAGTTAGGATGTCTGTTATCTGCTCCCATGTCTGCTTTTCTGCAGACATGGGAGAATTTGTCTCTGTCTCTCGGAGTGAATTTATCGATATAGACATTCCAGTAACCTTCTGCCTCATACTGGACATGAGCACCACCACAGCTTCATACCGCCTTCTGTCTGGCCTGCAGCGTTGAACCTTACCTGCTCTGCCTTGACCTATTCTGAGTGGTTTCTCCTGCCCCCCGGGGCATATGGCCCTGAGCCATCGTCTTGTATCTTATCCTGTGTACATTTATTTTATTTTTATTTCTTTATTTCGCACCAATTCAGCAAAACAGTAAAAAACATTGACCATGACAGAAAATGTATAAAGGTGCTGAGTAGAGGCAAGAGACCCAGATGGGCCTATACGAGGCCTCAACTCATTAGTTGTACATACGCTTGCAGTAGTTCTTAGTTCTACCCATTACTTAATTTCACAATTCTCTTATATACTTTGATTCTATTGTAACCATGTATGCATATATATGCCCGCCACTACATGTATTTATTGCTCCAACTCCGCCCACTACAAACACGGGAACTCTCTAACCCCTGCCCCCATCTCCCCATCTCTCTGAGTGGTTGTCTCGTAGTGTTGACCAAGGTGGTGGATGTCTCGGGGTGATGGTCAAGATTGCAGTGACTGTTCTACCCCCACATTGGTTATGTGCACCATTGAGGTCATGGATCAGCGTCATACCGTCTTCTGTCCAACCTACAACTGTCTGTCGGCCATTAAGGCCTGGTTAGCTAGCAACTTCCTCCAGCTAAATGAGGCCAAAACCGAGGTGCTCATCGTGGCCTCTGATGGCGTTGCATCCAGGGTGGCTGGTTGCCTTGGGTCCCTAGAAACAAATGTGAGCCCCAACCTCAGGAACCTTGGGGTAAACTTTGATCAGGCCATGCACCTCGACACCCACATCAAGTCGGTGACCCGCACCTGTTTTTTCCATCTCAGGAACATTGCTAAGCTCAGGTAGATTGTTTCCCTCTCTGACCTAGAGTTGATTATCCATGCCTTCGTTTCTTCTCGTCTCTCTACTGCAATTCGGTTCTCACCTGCCTCAATAAATCATCCATAGACCGCCTCCTGTTCATCCAAAATACTGCTGCAAGACTGCTGACCAGATCAAGCAGAAGGTGTCACATCACTCCAGTTCTAGCCTCCTTGCACTGGCTTCCTATACATCTCAGAATTAATTTCAAGGTCCTGGTGCTCACTTTTAGAGCTCTGCACGGCCAGGCACCAGAATATTTAACTGACCTGCTGGAACCATAATTATGTGCCCAGCAGGACCCTGAGGACAGCTGACCAGGATCTGTTGGTCGCTCCGCGCACCAGGTTGATCACCAAAGGTGACAGAGCCTTTCAGTCTGTAGCGCCTAGACTCTGGAATACCCTTCCTCGTGGCCTAAGAGCTGCAGCGTCTGTTGACATTTTTTTTAAATCAGCTAAAAACATTACTGTTTAAACAGGCCTTTGGGTAATGTTTGAGCTTCTCCTGCAGGTATAAAATATGTCTTTTGTTTTCTCTGTGATACATTGTGTTTTTGCTCTGTCTCTTATCATTTGAATGGTTCTTGCTTTGTATTTTTATATTTTATATTTTATTTCTGCTGTATGTAAAGCACTTTGTGAGTTCTCTCTGTGAAAAGTGCTATATAAATAAACCTTACTTACTTACTTACTTACTTACTTACTTACTTACTTACTTACTTACTTACTTACTTACTTACTTACTTACTTACTTACTTACTTACTTACTTACTTACTTACTTACTTACTTACTTACTTACTTACTTACTTACTTACTTACTTACTTACTTACTTACTTACTTACTTACTTACTTACTTACAACGTCTAAACCATGCCTGTTCTAGTTCATTGCTGGGTTAAGTACTTCTATTCTATTCACATATATGCTTACTTCATGTATCTATACTATTATTGCTATGTCCACCCATCACAAAGACACAAACTGTCTAACACCTGTCCCCGTCTCCCTGTTTCCCTGTGAGTGGATGATGACCAGAGTGGTGGACGTCCCGTGGTGATGGCCGGGAGGATGCGATCCTCTCTACGCCGCCCCCATACCTCAAATGGATCCGTTATCAGCTCTATTTTCAATCTTTCAAAATGTTCTTATGTACCCCAGTTGCTATTGCATGTACTTATTTGTGTTTCATTACACATATGAGTGCATGCTTACCAACTGTTTCACCTGTTTTATAGCAATACTACTATCACCGACATCTAAGAAGGGAGATCCCCCCCTTGAACGGCCCTTCTAAGGTTTCTCCCCTCCACATTGCCTGTGGTGCTTTTTTCCTATTGCTAGGTTTTTAGTGAGTTTTTCCTTACCTTTGCGTGGGTATGTCTGAGAGTGTTGCATTCATTTATTTATTTTACATTTTATTTTGGATTTCATGGTGTTTTTGTTTTGTTCTCGATTTATTGTGATGTAAGACATGTCCGGCCTATGGGGACATTAACGTGTGTTGCCGGGCCTTACAAATACATTTGAATGGATTTGATTACAACTCTGTACATACATCTGATTAGCACTATTATTCAGTAGTACTAATGTAGTAGTACTTTATGCAATATTGTATACCCAGTTTAATCACCTGCATATACTGTTACATTTGCACTCTGGTTGGATGCCAAACTTCTTTTGGTTGTACTGTACTTGTGCTGTATGATGACAATACATTAGAATCTAATCTAATCTGTGACACACAATCAGCTGCTTCACTAAAAAATCCACCTATAGTAAAACTCCATGACTGTGTTTTCTTTGGACACAAGCACTCTCCTTTCATTCATCAGCCTCTCTCTTTTCTCTACCTTTCTTTTCTCCCGCCTCTTTCATTCTCAGTCATCCCGCCGACTGCATTATCTCATTTCATCTTTCTTCTCCTCCTCCTCCTCCTTTCTCTCCCCTCTCTCTCTCTCCCACCTTTATTCCTCCCTCGGCCGTCCCACGCTCCCCCAGTTCGGCCTGTCGGCCTCAATAAAAAGGACAAAGGGGGAGGAGAGGTATGGTGGAGAATGGAGGAGATAGAGAAAACGAGGGAGAGAAAGCAGCCTCGCCCTCCTCCTCCTCCTCCCCCCTTTCTCCCCTCTCTGCCTCCTGCTACGTCAAGCTAATAGCTTCCAGAGGCCCCTGTTCCACATTAGCTTAGCTTGCTATTCAGCTGAGCCATCGACTTAATGCAATCCCCTAAATGCCTGCTGCACGGGCCCCAGTGACAGTGACCTATTAGTTTTGCAGCCTGCTGCAATCTGATATCTGCAAGTTTGCCACCATACTAAAAGATTTGATTAATGCCCCACCGTTCGCCTCCTGTAATTGGCTGCGACTGTACACGGGGCGAATAATCAGAGGAGCCGTTCTCGTCTCCCATTGGCTCGTCGGGGAGGTGAAGACATGCTAATGAGGCAGGGGCTTAATTAAGCTCTAGGCGCCGCGGCGACAGTTACTGATGACTGTTATGACAAACCACCCACCCCGCCCCACCCACCCGACCGCCCACGCACCCACCCACCCACACACACTTAAATGTCGAGGTGCACTCGTAAATACTGTACGCTCACACTCTCTCCCAACTCACATTCCACACTCTCACGCCTCTCGTGAACTTATATTTACACCGAAATCGGGTTTTTACTCTACCGGCGAATCTCTCCCTATATACTTCAACTTCAAACTTCAAACTTCAAATTACTTTATTTTCCTTTCGGAACTTCATTTGTGCAGTGGTTGAAAGACAAACATACAGTCACAATACATAGACACTCACCACTATATATATAAAAAAAAAAATAATTAAAACTACAATAAAAAGACCAACTACATTAAAACTACAGTACAGTAAAGCATACCACATCACCACACGTTATACCCGGGGCGGGGCGTCAGCAGGCCCACTTCCCGGCGGCAGGCACCGGAACGGGAGCCAGGGTCGGGAGTGGTGAGGTGGGCGAGGCTGCGAGCAGGAGGCGGAGGACGAGGAGGAGGACGAGGACGAGGAAGAGGACGAGGACGAGGACGAGGGGAGAGTGGGCGGAGAGACGATGAGGACGGATATAAAGACAATATATTAACTAGGGTAATGCCATTCTTTATGCTCATTCCTTTTGTTTATTATTCCAAAACGTGGTCCCCGAGTCGTCCCTGCATGCTCTCCCCCCATAATAAGCCCCAGCGGTGCCGCAGCAGTATTTTTAGAGAGGATTAGGCCTGCAGTGGCACCGTGTCATGGGTAGTATGTGGAGAGACGGGGGGGGGGGGGGGGGGGGGGGGGGGGTGGGAGGGGAGGGGGTTGGGGAGGGGGGAGAGAGGGTGGGCGGGAGAGAGGGAAGGAGAGAGGGGGGGAGAGAGATAGAGAGAGGGAGGGAGAGGGGGGAGAGAGGGAAAGAGAGAGAGAGAGGGGGGTAGGGAGAGAGGGAAAGAGAGGGAGGGAGAGAAGGGGGATAGGGAAAGAGGGAGAGAGAGGGGAGAGAGGTGGGGGAGAGAGAGAGAGGGAGAGAGGGGGGAGAGGGAGGGGGTGGGGAGGGGGGAGAGAGGGTGGCAGGGAGAGAGGGAAGGAGAGAGGGGGGGAGAGAGATAGAGAGAGGGAGGGAGAGGGGGGAGAGAGGGAAAGAGAGAGAGAGATGGGGGTAGGGAGAGAGGGAAAGAGAGGGAGGGAGAGAAGGGGGATAGGGAAAGAGGGAGAGAGAGGGGAGAAAGGTGGGGGAGAGAGAGAGAGGGAGAGAGGGGGGAGAGGGAGGGGGTGGGGAGGGGGGAGAGAGGGTGGCAGGGAGAGAGGGAAGGAGATGGGGGAGAGAGAGAGAGGGAAGGAGAGAGGGGGGAGAGAGATAGAGAGAGGGAGGGAGAGGGGGGAGAGAGAGAAAGAGAGAGAGGGGGGTAGGGAGAGAGGGAAATAGAGGGAGGAAGAGAGGGGGGATAGGGAGAGAGGGAGAGAGAGGGGAGAGAGGTGGGGGAGAGAGAGAGGGGGGGAGAGGGGGGAGAGAGAGAGGGGGGAGAGGGAGGGAAGGAGAAAGAGAAAGTGAGAGGGAGAGAGAGAGAGACAAAAATGATAAGGAAGGAAGGAGATGAAATAGAGGATGGTGGTTATTGATTGGCATGGAAAGATGGGCAGATGGGGAGTGTTAAAGATTTGGGTGGATTGGAAGGGGGGAGGGGGAGGGGGGGGCAAAGAGACACTGATGTTAATGAGATGCAGGGCGAATTAAAGCTCCATCATTTGTGACTCTTCAGAGAGCAATATGTCTGCTGTTTTTATGTTCGCCACAATCTAATTCCACCTCATTGCCGCTGTTGTTCGCGGGATGACAGAATTAATGTCGCTCCAAGACCATCAGTCACACGCCGACCAATAAGTGTGGAGAGACTGTTAGCTTTGCTGTTGTGATGTGATGTTCATGTGCTGTTGATTGGACAAACACGTTTCTACACTTGAAGAAATCAGATAAATGGGTGCGGCTGAGTGGCGCAGTGGGCAAGGCGCTCGCCACTAACGCAGGAGATGCTGGGTTCGAGCCCAGCTCTCTGCGTTGCTACCGGCTTGGCCGGTCGTTCATACTAACACAATTGGCAGTGTTAGAGGGTGGGAAAGCCGGTGGGTGGGGATTGGACGTTGTGGACAGCGACTCCTACAGGTCGGTTGGGTGACGCCGGTGCGACGGAAACAGGAAGTAGCGGGGGGCAGCGTGAGCCTTCCACGCGTTACTCCTCGCCACTGAGAGTTTGAGCTGCTGCGGTGAAAAGATGCGACAGGCTGCCTCCTCGTGTACCGGAGGGGACACGTGATGCAAGGCTTCTGTCCTCACTACAACCGACCTGTGGGAGGCATAGTCTAGCAACGTTCAAGACAGGGGAGGGAAGAATTGGATGATATGAAATTGGGATGGGAGAAAAATTTAAAATGGGGAGAAAAAGTGGATACAAAAATAAATAAAGAAATCAGATAAATGATGTTGGGAAGTCTGATAAGACTGTTGCTTACACGATGGCCGATGGGACACAACCACGACAGGTCTTAGACTAACAAGTGAACTAGGCCGCTCTAGCTAGCAAGCAAGCAAGCACACCAGTAGCAATCAATGGGCAAAACCAAAGATATATCAACAGTGCAGATAATCTGATGTAAAAGTGAGTCAAAGCTTACCAAAAGCTCGAGCAGTGAACTCCAAGCCCACGTGACTGAACTCAAACTGCAAAGAAACAGACTAAGAAATGAAGTAAACTCCATGATCAAAACTGCAAAAAATAATTTCATCAATGACAAAACTGAGGAAAACAAAAATAAACCCTGTGAACTTTGGAAATTACTCAATAATCAATTAGGCTGCAGTTTAAAACTTAAAACCAGATTTTCAAACATAAACATAAAGACGGACAACACGCTCATCACAGACAAGCTGGATGTGGCCAGTTACTTAAACATTTTCTTCACAAACATAGCCACAACACTGGTAAATAACTACCCTCCCACTCAGGGCACTTTGGGGTAGAACACATCATAGCCTACTACAATAACCTAGGGGTCCGCAAAGACGATTTCAAACTAGAAGTGGTAACAACAGCTGAGGTACTCAAAAAACTGAGCACCCTCCAACAACTTAACAAGGCCACTGGCCATGACAACATCCCCTCCAAATTCCTCAGACACTCAGCAACCGTCATCACCCCAGTCATCACACTCATAATAAACCTCTCCATAAAACAGGGACACGTCCCCAAGGACTTCAAAACACCCCTGCACAAAAAGTGCAGCAAATTAGACCCAGGCAACTACCGGCCTGTTTCTATTCTTACCTCCATCACGAAAGTTATGGAAAAATGTTTATACGAACAGGTCGAAAAGTACCTCGCGGGAAAAAATCGAATCTTCGAATTCCAATCTGGCTTCAGAACATCCCACTCCACTGACACATGCCTTCTCTATTTGAACGACCACATCAAACAAGAGGTGGACGTGGGCAAATACTGCGGCATGGTCATGCTGGACGTACAAAAGGCCTTCGACACTCAATCACTCCATTCTGATTGACAAGCTAAAAGCAAAATTGGTTTTGATAGTCTATCAGTGAGCTGGATGCAACAGATGGTGGAGGTAAACGGTACCCTATCCCCCCCCTCACAGTGAGCTGTTGTGTTCCACAAGGAAGCATACTAGGACCGCTACTGTTCCTAATTTATGCAAATGACATGTCGTCAGCTTGTGACTGCAACTTGTTCCTGTTTGCGGACGACTCAGCCATGCTGGTCATAGATCATAGAGAAGCTGGTGTGGTGTTAATTAGATCATACTAGCGGAGCTGGTGTTAATTAGATCACACTAGAGGAGCTGGTGTTAATTAGATCATACTAGAGGAGCAGGTGTTAATTAGATCATACTAGAGAAGCAGGTGTTAATTAGATCACACTAGAGGAGCTGGTGTTAATTAGATCATACTAGAGAAGCAGGTGTTAATTAGATCATACTAGCGGAGCTGGTGTTAATTAGATCACACTAGAGGAGCAGGTGTTAATTAGATCACACTAGAGGAGCTGGTGTTAATTAGATCACACTAGAGGAGCTGGTGTTAATTAGATCATACCAGAGAAGCTGGTGTTAATTAGATCATACTAGAGAAGCTGGTGTTAATTAGATCATACTAGAGAAGCTGGTGTTAATTAGATCACACTAGAGAAGCTGGTGTAAATTAGATCATACTAGAGAAGCTGGTAGTAATTAGATCATACTAGAGAAGGGAAGCTGGTGTTAATTAAATCATGTAGATCACTAGTATTGAGAAACTAAGCACTGTGCTGCATCCAATGTGTTAGCCTTCAAAAACCACAATACAGCTCACAGTATAACCAGACGTGTCTTTGTATCTTCTATCTACATATTATGTTTCCTTGGCTTAATAACAGTCACTTCCTGATCACATCATTACACAATGGCTTGCTATTCACACCTGTGAGGTGACTGATTTGTTGAGTGTTTTTGCTACGCATGAGCAGTAGACTGTAGTTGCGTCCGTCCACACACAGAGACTGCTCGCCTTCATAGCCCTATCTGTCTGTCTGTCTGTCTGTCTGTCTGTCTGTCTGTCTGTCTGTCTGTCTGTCTGTCTGTCTGTCTGTCTGTCTGTCTGTCTGTCTGTCTGTCTGTCTGTCTGTCTGTCTGTCTGTCTGTCTGTCTGTCTGTCTGTCTGTCTGTCTGTCTATCGCTTTATCTGTCTACTTATCTATGCCTTTATCTGTCTGCCCGTGTGTCTCCCCGTCTTCCTCTCCATGTGTGTGGATGATCAGAAGACACAGATTGATGGCGGAGGGATCACAGCGTCTACTTCTGCCCCCCCGTTCTGGAGACTGCTGGAGGACAGGAGAGAGAAGGAGGAGGAGGAGGACAGGGGGGGGGGGGAATGTATAAAGTTGCGAGACGTGACTCAAATGAGTTTTGACCTTACGAACTCCACTGCCCCTGACCTGACCCCCTCCTCCCCCTCCCCCTGTGCCTCCTCCAGCTCACGTGTAGTGGGAGACATGGGGGAAAGGTTAGAGGGGAATCATTGACCCAGAGAGAGACCCAGAGAGAGAGAAGACAGAGCAGAGAGAGAGAGAGGAGGGAGAGAGAGAGAGAGAGAGAGTAGAGAGAGAGAGAGAGAGAGAGAGAGATGAGATGAGAGAGAGAGAGGAGAGAGAGAGAGAGAGAGAGTTGAAAGAGACCTCTGGAAACATGTGGTGATAAGTCTCTAGATTGACGCGCGGAGGCCTGGTCCTTTATTATCCTCAGATCAGTAAGAAGGTCGCATTGTATGATTTGTATACTGGTCCCTGGAACAACACACAAGAAGACCCACACACAATGGATCACATTCAAACACACACACACAGATCCATGTTGTACAGAAACAAACATACATGGTTCTCAAAGAGCAGGGATGTATCACACAGCCGTGGTTTATGCAGCAGCGTTGGTTTCTCTGAGACACTGTACACAATTGTGTTCTGCTTGGCCTTTTTGACCTCTCTCTCTTTCTGTGTGTGTGTCTCTCTCTCTCTCTCTCTCTCTCTCTCTCTCTCTCTCTCTTCTCTCTCTCTCTCTCTCTTTTATGATGGGCAAACAGAGATATCCCTTAGTTCATCAGCCATGTCACGTTGCACCTCCGCAATAGGATTTATGGCCGTCTCAGTCACATCTGCGTGCGGTGCAGGCACACACACGCAACGCAAGCACGCACATTCTCACAAACACGCACACACACACACACACACCACAGGGTTCAGCCGCGGCGGCATTGCTAATGTGTAAGTCACAGTGTGGTTCTCTCTCCACGGCGTGTGGAGGAGGGCTGGAGCCTGCGTGTGACTGCGGGTGAGCGCGGGGTCACCGCGGTGATTTATGTCCCTGTGTCCGTGTGGTAAACACAAGCAGCCACAGAGAGCCACCGCACCGGGTACATACTGTCCCTGTCATATTTCACACAATTAAAACACCATCTGTTGGGGCGCCGTGTGCATTCATTACCCATAATAGGACTGTTCACAACAGTGTCCGAGGCTGGCTGCAGCGTGAACACGGACACACGCGTGAGCGCGGCACGCACGGCGTATGCTGCTAACGCGGCGGCTCCCCCCCCTGTGTCATTAATCTACGGCGGGTAGCGTGTGTGACTGTGTGTGTGTGTGTGTCTGTCTGTATACATGCTTACATGTGTGTATGTGTGGCACAGACAGACAGACAGACAGCAGGCATACAGATCGACAGGCAGGCAGGACAGACAGACAGACAGACCAGACAGACAGACAGACAGACATACAGACAGACAGACAGACAGACAGACAGACAGACAGGCAGATAGGTAGACGGACAAGCAGGCAGACAGACAGACAGACAGGCAGGTAGAAAGGTAGACAGACAAGCAGGCGGATAGACAGGCAGGTAGAAAGGTAGAAAGGTAGACGGACAGACCGACAGGCAGGTATACAGATCGACAGGCAGGCAGGCAGACAGACACACAGGCAGACAGACAAACAGGCAGGCAGACAGACAGACAGACAGGCAGACAGACAGACAGACAGACAGACAGACAGACAGACAGACAGACAGACAGACAGACAGACAGGCAGACAGACAGACAGACAGACAGACAGACAGACAGACAGACAGACAGACAGGCAGACAGACAGACAGACAGACAGACAGAGTCACTCAAAGACAGAGGACCAGTCACGCCGCGGGGACACATTCTTGTATTTAACCCTTTCACTGCCACACCACGTCACTCCCAAAAGAAAAACAGCTCAAAATGTATTTTTGGCTGTCGAAAACGAAATAAAATACTGCATTCCGCCTGCATTATGAATTTATAATGAGATAGTAACGAAATAGTAATGCACAGCCACTTGGACAAGTAACTGCAATCAGATTACTGGCTTTTAAAGATTAACGCGTTAGATTACTATTTTCGGGGAAAAGTAATCAGATTACAATAACGCGTACTTAGTAACGCGTTACTGGCATCACTGCTGGCAAGCCTGCGCCGTGGTGGGCTGTTTGGTCAAAGACCGGCCCACTAGCCTGGGACAGCGGCCCATTTGGTACTGACTGACACTGGGCTGGCCCAATAATCATATCTCTTACTAAGCCCCCCCCCCCACCCCCCCCCCCCACTAGGCTGGGAACAGCGGCCCATTATGCTGGCCCGCCGCCCAATCAATCACATCTCTTAATAAGCCCCCCCCCCCCCCTCCTCTCTCACCTGTTTCTCGTGTGAGAGAACAGATGCGGCTTAGAGCGGGAAAAATGGACAAACAGAAGAAGCGTAAAGGGGGTGCGGAGAAATTGCGGGCGAAAAAAATCTAAAATCTAGAGGTGGATGCTGCAAAATATAATAAAATCACAGACATGTTTGCTGCAGCTTCAACGTCGTCACCCACAATGATAGTGCAGCAGGCTGTGCAGCAACAGCCTCAGGTAGCCAGCCAGGCAGAGACACAGGCAGCAGGGCCGAGGAGGGACAGTAAGCAGCAGGAGGAGGTTGTGTGTGCCATCACTGCCATGGTGATGTCGATAATAATATGAATGATAACGTTATTTGGTCAGCATCGCATTGGCTAAGCTAAGCCCTCGTTACTATAACTCTGAGTGACCTAGGTCCAGCACTACTAACGAGACGCTTCCCCCTAGTGGCCGAGCGGTTATTTTAGTTGGTTCAAACTCCCAAACAAACAAGCACACCATTGATTTAATCGCCATATAAATCACACATACAAAGATCTAACTATTACTCCTCTCTGAACATGAATATAAAACAAAAAGGTGATCTATTAACTGTGTAAACCTTATGCAATATTCATCATTGATATTTGGATACTTGAAATCTGTATGAAGATGAGTAGTTAGTATCAAATGAAATAAGATGGAACAGCTCCATGCATTCACTGAATTAATAACTATTTGCTCATTACCAGTATGGTATTGTTTAAATTGTACAGGCTTTTTGCACATCTTTGTCAGGGAATTCCAACAATTCTGGACCTGATGTACCAGTTAATTGTAATCATCTCTCTCTCCTTATGTCTAGTCAAGCCAGGTTGTGGAGGAGAGAGACAGGGATGAACAGGCTATAGACTACTTTGCCCATCCTGAGCCTGCTATGATGCAGATGTTTTTACATCACCACCCAAAACAAGATTCAGCCAAGAGTGAGTGAGTACACTGGTCCACTTGCACTGGTCCACTTGTCATGGCACTTACTACCAGCGTTGTAGTGGTTTGGGGGAATAGTACAGTAGGTACGCATATTTAAGGCGACCGCAAGGATGGTGTACTGGTGGGTGGTGTCCGACCGATTATGGTGGGCCGGTCTGGGCCAAAAAAATAAATGGACCTCCCTAATTCTAAACCTGGCTACGGCCCTGCTCGTTACACTGCTGGCCAGTACGACTTATCTTTATACCCGTATCACTGTGCATATTAATACTACAACTCTGTACATACATCGGATTAGCACTACACTGAGTAGTACAAATGTATATATTTTATACCCAGTTTAATCACCAGTACATTGTATATTACTATTGCAATTTACTGTTACATTTGCACTCTGGTTGGATGCCAAACTTCTTTTTGTTGTTCTGTACATTCTTTTTTCCGTATACATTTTAATCTAATCCAATCTAATCCAATCTAGTAGATCTACAGTATACTGGCTCACTGATGACCGTCTTTAACACACTGCACAAACACACACACACACACACACACACACACACACACACACACACACACACACACACACACACACACACACCCGAATACACACACACACGAGGAAATGTGAGGTCTAGGTGATGTGTGTTCAGGGAGCAACGCTCAGGGTTAAAATCAAAGCAGCATTTATTGCCTCTGAAGTAACAGACTAAAGAGGGGGGGTCGGGGGGGGGGGGGGTCGGGTCAACAATAACAAGAACACCCTCCAGTGAAAACACGAGGACGGACCACTCCCAAAAACTGACCCGGGGCCAGCGTGTGGTCTGCTGTCCAAACAGGGGCCTTTATGAGCTACACGGCCCCAGGGGTCAGGGGTCAGGGGGCCGGGAGGAACTCACACTCACACCCTCTCCAGGCGGGGGGGGGGGGGGGGGGGGAGGGCTTGTGACTGACAGAGCCCACAGTCAGGGAGGAACACAGTCAATCACTCAGAGAGAGAGAGAGAGAGAGAGAGAGAGAGAGAGAGAGAGACAGACAGACAGACAGACAGACAGACAGACAGACAGACAGACAGACAGACAGACAGACAGACAGACACAGACAGACACAGACAGACAGACAGACAGACAGACAGACAGACAGACAGACAGACAGACAGACAGACAGACAGACAGACAGACAGACAGACAGACAGACAGACAGACAGACAGACAGACAGACAGACAGACAGACAGACAGACAGACAGACAGACAGACAGACAGACAGACAGACAGACAGACAGACAGACAGACCTGCATGGCCACATGTACAACAGCCAACTAACAATTAAATTACTGCAGTGTGAACAGAAAGGTCAGAGGGATATTTACCCTCCCCATGTAGTAATCTATTAAGTTTAGTGGAGCTGTGAACTGGAACAAATTACCTTTGCATATAGAAAGCACAGGTAACCAACATCTTTAAAAAATAAATTGGCTAATGGAGAATCTGGAAACATATAGGCAGGCAGCTCAGCAGTAGCAGCAAAACGTTAGTTTTAGTAGTATTTTTCAGTATCTGAAATGCAGGTAGTATTGTCATAGGTGACTATGTCTTTTTAAGACATTGTCCTGTAAATATCTGTATTTGTATATTCAGATTCAGATTCCTTTATTAAGCCATTTGTGTAAAAACACATTGGTAATTGTTGCGGCATTACAGTGTATGCATTTTTTCCATTTCTTGTTTTTCACAGTAACAACAACACCAACACAGACACAGGACAAAAAACAGTGCAGTGGAGGATTAATAATTGAAATAGTGTAAAGTGCAGAGTTCCAGTAAAGACCAGTGCAGTGAAGTGTCATTGTGCCATATGTATATGTATTATATATGTATGTGTATGTGTATGTGTATGTGTATGTGTATGTGTATGTGTATGTGTATGTGTATGTGTATATGTATCTGTATGTGTATCTGTATTGTCCCAGTAACAGCAATACTGGACTATGTTGGCCAGACTGTCAATACAGAACAAAAACAGTCTGGCCAACATAGTCAAGATGGCCAGCAAGATAATTGGGACCCAGCTGCTTTCCTTGACAGACATTTATGACAGACACATTCTGTGGAAAGCTCAGACGATCTTTTAGACAGCTCTGACCATCCTCTCTTGGAGGAGTTTGTCCCCCTCCCCTCTGGCAGGAGATATACCCCAGACTAAAGAGCAACAGATTAAGATTTTCTTACATCCCCAGGGCACTAAATGCACTTAACTTCCTTTAAAATAACAGTAATGCATTTCCTTTAATTTTTTCTGGTTGGATTCTGTAAGATGTGATGTTTCTTGTGTTGTGTTATTTGTTGTTGTTGTCTCTACCACTGCTGCAAAGCAAATTTCCCCTTGAGGGACAATAAAGTCTGAACTGAACTGAACTGGACTTTATCACGTTCTCCTTGACACTGAATGTTGTTTTTTATGACTCATGATATTTGTCAAATAATCTAAACTAATCTCTAAACTAAACATGGTTGGTTACGTAACATAAATTAAGAG
>NW_028170864.1:0-12500 GCF_963971535.1 Notolepis coatsorum | reverse complement strand
CCATCCTAGGTAGTCAAAGTGGGCAGGGGTGAGGTGGGTTCTAGGAGTAAGGTCAAGCAGTAGTCTGACCAGTTTGTTTTGTGATGTTTGTAATCTTGTTTTAGCACCTTTGAGGTGCAGGTGCAAGCATAGTCGTAGTACCCTTGAATAAGTGCTCCTGCCAGAGTCTTCAGTGTATTCTTGTTTACCAGAGAGAAGATCCGGTACAAGAATCTAGTTTGTGGCTATACTGGATATGAACAGTGAACAGGATATGAACAGTGTTCCTGCTGTCTTGCTAGCTAGTGCATACCTGGGCCGCAGGAAATGTCAAACAATTTAGTCAAAAGTATGCATAATGTTGTGTTAATTCCACAACAAGAGATATGTAATGTTAATTACCTGAAATTATTCCATTTTTGGGGGGGGAAACCCTGCATATATCGGTATCGGTTGATATCGGTTGATATCGGTATCGGAAATTAAGAGTTGGACAATATCGGTATATCGGTATCGGTAAAAAAGCCAATATCGAGCATCCCTGGTTTTTATGTATGACATGTCATTTGAAAGCTTACATTCTGTACTTTTATAATCAGTAAAAATCTGAAAAATGGGGGGAGGGAACCAGGGAACCACAAACTGCTGGGCTCGGTCACATAATTTGCTCAAACTTGCAACATGTAGTCTATTGTATTTCTATTGTTGGGGTTAACTTGTGGAACAATGCTGATACACATTCAAGAATGAGTAATTTGCTTTTGGTTTTTAAGAAAATGGTTTGTATAGCTATTTTTGAAGATAAAAAATTTGAATAATAATTGTTTTGTTATTTTCTTTTAGAATACTGTTTTGGAGTCTTAATTTTGTTAAGAATATAGGACAGGCATTATAAGCATTATGCTTCAGTCTGTACCTTTTCAGTCACTGCCTGAATCAAAGATTGTTAAATGGTTAAATTATTGTGTATATTGTATTGCGTGATGACTGAATAAACTACTACTACTACTACTACTACTACTACTACTACTACTACTACTACTACTACTACTACTACTACTACTACTACTACTACTACTACTACTACTACTACTACTACTACTAGGCAAGCAATGGTTGTAATATTTTATACAGGCAAGGAGTCAAGGGTCGTTTCTATGGTAATCAAACAAAAGAGGACACTTGTGACTACAAACGGAGGGAGCTATGAAAACTTAGTTGGGTGTGAGTTTTATTGTTTGTATTTCTTACCAGGCTATATATAACATTACAACCCTCCTTGGTCTGACCCCTCCTTATTTGATACACCTGTTAAAATTGTCGTCATCTACTCCTTATAACACCAGAGCTGCTCACCATATGTATCTAATCTCGCCATGTTAACACTTCCTTTGGTCAACCCTCCTTCCAATTGGCTGCTCCTCCCAGCAGTTGGAACGAGATGCGAAAAACTGGACACATTGATCCCCCGCACTACTTTTAAGGACTCTATTGCAGAGTAGTTTACACACACCTGCAACTGTCACCCAGCCTTTCAACTGTGATCTGTCTATTCTGCTTCATGTATTACATATAGGGATGCTCGATATTGGCTTTTTTACCGATACCGATATACAGATATTGTCCAACTCTTAATTTCCGATACCGATATATGCAGGGTTCCCCCCCCCCCCCCCAAAAACGGAATAATTTCAGGTAATTAACATTACATATCTCTTGTTGTGGAATTAACACAACATTATGCATACTTTTGACAATAAATAAAATCAGAATTTGTTCTTACTTGCTTGCCTGAGTAAATAAAGGCTCTAGAAATGTAAAAAAAAATTAAAATAAAAAAAATAAAAGATTTGAAAACCGATACCGATATTTTCCGATATCACATTTTAATGCCAATATTGGCCGATAATATCGGTAGGCCAATAATATCGGACATCCCTAATTACATACCTTGTCATTTGATTTGGTTGTTTGTTTGATTATTTCCCTTACCTCAGCCTGGTTAAATAAAGATTAAATAAATAAATAAAGTAGGTGTGCTTTGTGCGTGATTATATGTTGCGAATTTATAATTTTATAATGCAGGACTTAACTCAGAAGTCTTTATTCGGCATGCAGTGATGGGCGGCACACACACACACAGGAACACACACACACACATGCACTGTTTTTTTAGGGTCGCCGATGCGATTGAGCTTTGCGCTTGACCCATCCCGTCGTCCTTCCCCCCAAGGGCAGCCGGGAACAGACAGGGCGTCGGCGAGGTACCGCGCCCGGGGACCAATCCAAGTGCTCCTGCCCGTCTTCGTCAGGGACGCGACAGCGTCAGCGATCTGTTGTGTGCATGTTTTTCCATTGGGTTTCTCTTATCAGGGGGGGAACCCTTGCGAGCACGGGGAGAACATGCAAACTCCACACAGAAAGGCCTGGGAGCTACCCCACCTGTGTACCTGGCAACGCGGAAACCTGGTCCCCAAGCGGGAATCGAACCCTGGACCTTCTTGCTGTGAGGTGACAGTGTTTTCTTTTTTATCCACTTTTTCTCCTATTTTTCAAATTTTCTCCCATCCCAATTTCGTGATTCCAATTCTTCCCTCCCCTGTCTTGAACGTTGCTAGACTATGCCTCCCGCTGGTCGGCTGTAGTGAGGATAGAAGCCTTGCATCACGTGTCCCCTCCGGTACACGAGGAGGCAGCCTGACGCATCTTTTCACCAGACAGCTCGAACTCTCAGTGGCGAGGAGTAACGCGTGGGAGGCTCACGCTGCCCCCGATACTTCCTGTTTCTGCTGTACAGGCGTCCGTCCCCCAACCGACCTGTAGGAGTCGCTGTCCACAACGTCTAATCCCCACCCACCGGCTTTCCCACCCTCTAACACTGCCAATTGTGTTAGTATGACGGCCGGCCAAGCCGGTAGCAACGCCGAGAGCTGGGCTCGATACCAGCATCTCCTGCGTTAGTGGCGAGCGCCTTACCCACTGCGCCACTCAGCCGCCCGTGAGGTGTCAGTGTTAACCACTACAAAATTTTGCAAATATGAGCGAACTCGTAATTACATGGGGAAATTGTACGATGTTTTCTGCAGTCTGTGTGCTAGCAAGCTAAGAGGCTGTTGCAACTAGACATGACACAGCAGAAATACTGTATGATGCTGTCGATCGGTAATTGTGGCAGGGGTTCTCTTTAGAACTCTTCAAAACTCCCACAAACAATAGCGTAGTCAGAACAAGTATGGTTGGTGTTCTTTATTCGCCGGCCTCCCACAGTGCAGAGATGACATTTACTTACACACAGTGACCCAAGCGAAATAACAAAACATAAATAAAAATACACTATACCTACACTATACAATGAGTTCCACAATAACTCACAATACAGACTGTGACATCCTCCGGGCACGACGCAATTAACACAAGTAGATTTCTTGAACTGATTTTAATGAAGCTTGTTCATTCTCCATCCAAACCGTAAAATCTGTATAACATACAAAAGATACCATTAACATTGAAAGTCCATTAAAACCGTGGTCAGAACATCAACTGTCACATATACCAAATCATCATCCAAAACAATCAATACCTTATTGGCTGCGTGCCAGTATAAGAGAACATCGATGCGTTATGGTGTCATGTCTTTGATCCTTATCTTGGAAGATTGTCTTGTTAAGTTGTAATATCTAGTCCTATAAGCTCAACTGATAAACTGGAGAAATCCAGTGACTGCTGTGAAAGTGCAGCTGACAACAAGGGAAAGACCATGTGACGGCTTGGAAAGACAGCTGACAGGAAGGAAAGACCCCAACGGGGCTGTCATGGACTAGCTATCCATGATGGCAGGCTCCGTCGCTTAATTAAGTGCACAAAAGCCACCCCTCATTGCTACGAAAAGTCTAAAGAGAAAAACACCACTAGAGTCTGCGAGAGCGGGGGCGGAAGATGACTCATCGGCTGACCACCCGGTAACTGACCCTGGAACGACGACGAACCAGATAATCGGCACATCAACTGAAGGACAGGAGCACAGAGTATGTAGCTGTGGCTGGTCCAAGGTAACATCCATCAGAGGCCTACGAATACATCAAGGCCGGATGAAGTGCTTGAAGAAAGTGAGGCCGGGATCTCGCATTGACCATTATCTTCTGAGAGAAAGGTCAAGTCAGGCGAGTGAAGCTCAGCGGCAGGATTTAACCCACAGTCCACCGAGCATCAGTACCCCGGCTGAAAGTAATTCAAGCACATCAGAGAACTTGGAACCAAGTCACTTGCAACCTTCTTTGGAGCTGAAAGAAGAGCATCGAGGGGTAAAAGCAGAGGGGGGCACACCTGGGACGCCAGGTGTTGCCGTTGAGCCCTTCGGAGGTGTCGTGGGCCTGTCAACGAAACACCAATGAAGGAGGGTGCCCACCTGAAGACCCCAGTGAAGCTTTTACCACTACCCCATTCAAAAAAGTGCTGATTATCTAAGGGATTGTAATATCTAGTCCTATAAGCTCAACTGATAAACTGGAGAAATCCAGTGACTGCTGTGAAAGTGCAGCTGACAACAAGGGAAAGACCATGTGACGGCTTGGAAAGACAGCTGACAGGAAGGAAAGACCCCAACGGGGCTGTCATGGACTAGCTATCCATGATGGCAGGCTCCGTCGCTTAATTAAGTGCACAAAAGCCACCCCTCATTGCTACGAAAAGTCTAAAGAGAAAAACACCCCTAGAGTCTGCGAGAGCGGGGGCGGAAGATGACTCATCGGCTGACCACCCGGTAACTGACCCTGGAACGACGACGAACCAGATAATCGGCACATCAACTGAAGGACAGGAGCACAGAGTATGTAGCTGTGGCTGGTCCAAGGTAACATCCATCAGAGGCCTACGAATACATCAAGGGCGGATGAAGTGCTTGAAGAAAGTGAGGCCGGGATCTCGCATTGACCATTATCTTCTGAGAGAAAGGTCAAGTCAGGTGAGTGAAGCTCAGCGGCAGGATTTAACCCACAGTCCACCGAGCATCAGTACCCCGGCTGAAAGTAATTCAAGCACATCAGAGAACTTGGAACCAAGTCACTTGCAACCTTCTTTGGAGCTGAAAGAAGAGCATCGAGGGGTAAAAGCAGAGGGGGGCACACCTGGGACGCCAGGTGTTGCCGTTGAGCCCTTCGGAGGTGTCGTGGGCCTGTCAACGAAACACCAATGAAGGAGGGTGCCCACCTGAAGACCCCAGTGAAGCTTTTACCACTACCCCATTCAAAAAAGTGCTGATTATCTAAGGGATTGTAATATCTAGTCCTATAAGCTCAACTGATAAACTGGAGAAATCCAGTGACTGCTGTGAAAGTGCAGCTGACAACAAGGGAAAGACCATGTGACGGCTTGGAAAGACAGCTGACAGGAAGGAAAGACCCCAACGGGGCTGTCATGGACTAGCTATCCATGATGGCAGGCTCCGTCGCTTAATTAAGTGCACAAAAGCCACCCCTCATTGCTACGAAAAGTCTAAAGAGAAAAACACCCCTAGAGTCTGCGAGAGCGGGGGCGGAAGATGACTCATCGGCTGACCACCCGGTAACTGACCCTGGAACGACGACGAACCAGATAATCGGCACATCAACTGAAGGACAGGAGCACAGAGTATGTAGCTGTGGCTGGTCCAAGGTAACATCCATCAGAGGCCTACGAATACATCAAGGCCGGATGAAGTGCTTGAAGAAAGTGAGGCCGGGATCTCGCATTGACCATTATCTTCTGAGAGAAAGGTCAAGTCAGGCGAGTGAAGCTCAGCGGCAGGATTTAACCCACAGTCCACCGAGCATCAGTACCCCGGCTGAAAGTAATTCAAGCACATCAGAGAACTTGGAACCAAGTCACTTGCAACCTTCTTTGGAGCTGAAAGAAGAGCATCGAGGGGTAAAAGCAGAGGGGGGCACACCTGGGACGCCAGGTGTTGCCGTTGAGCCCTTCGGAGGTGTCGTGGGCCTGTCAACGAAACACCAATGAAGGAGGGTGCCCACCTGAAGACCCCAGTGAAGCTTTTACCACTACCCCATTCAAAAAAGTGCTGATTATCTAAGGGATTGTAATATCTAGTCCTATAAGCTCAACTGATAAACTGGAGAAATCCAGTGACTGCTGTGAAAGTGCAGCTGACAACAAGGGAAAGACCATGTGACGGCTTGGAAAGACAGCTGACAGGAAGGAAAGACCCCAACGGGGCTGTCATGGACTAGCTATCCATGATGGCAGGCTCCGTCGCTTAATTAAGTGCACAAAAGCCACCCCTCATTGCTACGAAAAGTCTAAAGAGAAAAACACCCCTAGAGTCTGCGAGAGCGGGGGCGGAAGATGACTCATCGGCTGACCACCCGGTAACTGACCCTGGAACGACGACGAACCAGATAATCGGCACATCAACTGAAGGACAGGAGCACAGAGTATGTAGCTGTGGCTGGTCCAAGGTAACATCCATCAGAGGCCTACGAATACATCAAGGCCGGATGAAGTGCTTGAAGAAAGTGAGGCCGGGATCTCGCATTGACCATTATCTTCTGAGAGAAAGGTCAAGTCAGGCGAGTGAAGCTCAGCGGCAGGATTTAACCCACAGTCCACCGAGCATCAGTACCCCGGCTGAAAGTAATTCAAGCACATCAGAGAACTTGGAACCAAGTCACTTGCAACCTTCTTTGGAGCTGAAAGAAGAGCATCGAGGGGTAAAAGCAGAGGGGGGCACACCTGGGACGCCAGGTGTTGCCGTTGAGCCCTTCGGAGGTGTCGTGGGCCTGTCAACGAAACACCAATGAAGGAGGGTGCCCACCTGAAGACCCCAGTGAAGCTTTTACCACTACCCCATTCAAAAAAGTGCTGATTATCTAAGGGATTGTAATATCTAGTCCTATAAGCTCAACTGATAAACTGGAGAAATCCAGTGACTGCTGTGAAAGTGCAGCTGACAACAAGGGAAAGACCATGTGACGGCTTGGAAAGACAGCTGACAGGAAGGAAAGACCCCAACGGGGCTGTCATGGACTAGCTATCCATGATGGCAGGCTCCGTCGCTTAATTAAGTGCACAAAAGCCACCCCTCATTGCTACGAAAAGTCTAAAGAGAAAAACACCCCTAGAGTCTGCGAGAGCGGGGGCGGAAGATGACTCATCGGCTGACCACCCGGTAACTGACCCTGGAACGACGACGAACCAGATAATCGGCACATCAACTGAAGGACAGGAGCACAGAGTATGTAGCTGTGGCTGGTCCAAGGTAACATCCATCAGAGGCCTACGAATACATCAAGGCCGGATGAAGTGCTTGAAGAAAGTGAGGCCGGGATCTCGCATTGACCATTATCTTCTGAGAGAAAGGTCAAGTCAGGCGAGTGAAGCTCAGCGGCAGGATTTAACCCACAGTCCACCGAGCATCAGTACCCCGGCTGAAAGTAATTCAAGCACATCAGAGAACTTGGAACCAAGTCACTTGCAACCTTCTTTGGAGCTGAAAGAAGAGCATCGAGGGGTAAAAGCAGAGGGGGGCACACCTGGGACGCCAGGTGTTGCCGTTGAGCCCTTCGGAGGTGTCGTGGGCCTGTCAACGAAACACCAATGAAGGAGGGTGCCCACCTGAAGACCCCAGTGAAGCTTTTACCACTACCCCATTCAAAAAAGTGCTGATTATCTAAGGGATTGTAATATCTAGTCCTATAAGCTCAACTGATAAACTGGAGAAATCCAGTGACTGCTGTGAAAGTGCAGCTGACAACAAGGGAAAGACCATGTGACGGCTTGGAAAGACAGCTGACAGGAAGGAAAGACCCCAACGGGGCTGTCATGGACTAGCTATCCATGATGGCAGGCTCCGTCGCTTAATTAAGTGCACAAAAGCCACCCCTCATTGCTACGAAAAGTCTAAAGAGAAAAACACCCCTAGAGTCTGCGAGAGCGGGGGCGGAAGATGACTCATCGGCTGACCACCCGGTAACTGACCCTGGAACGACGACGAACCAGATAATCGGCACATCAACTGAAGGACAGGAGCACAGAGTATGTAGCTGTGGCTGGTCCAAGGTAACATCCATCAGAGGCCTACGAATACATCAAGGCCGGATGAAGTGCTTGAAGAAAGTGAGGCCGGGATCTCGCATTGACCATTATCTTCTGAGAGAAAGGTCAAGTCAGGCGAGTGAAGCTCAGCGGCAGGATTTAACCCACAGTCCACCGAGCATCAGTACCCCGGCTGAAAGTAATTCAAGCACATCAGAGAACTTGGAACCAAGTCACTTGCAACCTTCTTTGGAGCTGAAAGAAGAGCATCGAGGGGTAAAAGCAGAGGGGGGCACACCTGGGACGCCAGGTGTTGCCGTTGAGCCCTTCGGAGGTGTCGTGGGCCTGTCAACGAAACACCAATGAAGGAGGGTGCCCACCTGAAGACCCCAGTGAAGCTTTTACCACTACCCCATTCAAAAAAGTGCTGATTATCTAAGGGATTGTAATATCTAGTCCTATAAGCTCAACTGATCTTGATGGATTGTCTTTTGCTTGTTAAGATTGACAGGAAAGTCAATAATCCACCCACAGTCATGTCGCAAACTCAAGAGAAAGAAGGCGGAAACACGTCACCGGATACCAGGTGGACCAAGTCTCGTGAGATGAAATAATTGCACAAAAAATTTGAAATAGTGCGCCACTAATATATCTTATATAAACCCATAAGAAATACAATGAAATACAATTGTGTGTATTATTATTAATATACAAAAATAAGCATATAAAATTGTAAAACGAATATAACTATATTAACCAACTGTTAACCATAGCTGCAGTTACACAGACTAACTTCACAATGTTACCTACCAGTGCATGTGAGCGGATCGGAGCGTGAGCGGCGCGGGGCGCGGAGCGGCCGGTTTTGACGTGAGCGAGGAGTGGGTTTTAAAATGAGTCGGCGCGACGTCCGGAGCGAGAGTTCTCCTCCGCTCCAATCCACTCCAGGTCGCTCACAGTGGTTTAACACTGTTGATGTAATATACATGCAGTACAATGCCAAAGCAACAGATGGCGATGTACAAACATGAAGGCCATTTTCAACCAATGAGAAGGGTGAACCTGTGATATCCTGTTCAGGCTTCACTCCTCCTCCTTCACTCACTCCTGTTAGAAAAAGTATCGACGCCATTGTTGTTGACGTTAGCTTACATGCTAACGTTAATGGCAGCGACCATAGCATTGTGGCTCGGCTAGCCTATCATCGCTTAATAGAGCTAGTGAATGGATAAACAACGTTATTTAACATTGCACAATGGGTACAATTACAATGCGGCTCAATACAAACAATTGTTAAGGGGCCCAGGGGGTGTAGACTGTTGTAGTTTGAGCTAATTTACACCATGCTCCAAAAAGAAAAAAAAAAAAAATTCCGAGCGATCTGGCACGGGGAGCGGGGAGCGCTCGATTCAAGGTGAGTGGGGAGCGAGCGGAGAGCGATTTTGGGGGCGGGGTCAACATGAGCGATTAGCGGAGCGGACCAAGCTTTAAAGAGCGAAGAGCGGATTTCTCGGCCGCGCCGATCCGCTCACGTGGCCTGTTACCTACTTTGTAATTGAGCAGGTGACGCCTCCTCTGCTTGGCCAAAAGGGCCCTCATGTACACCTGGTATAGCCTCACATCAGGCTTCACACAGGTGCCACACGTAATTAATTAACAACCTACACAGGTGCTATGCTCACTAGCCTTCTCTCCACTGGTTGTCAGGCCTCAGGAGTCGATGTGAGTGAGTCACGTTCAGCTCACTAGCCTTCTCTCCACTGGTTCTCAGGAGTCGATGTGAGTGAGTCACGTTCAGCTCACTAGCCTTCTCTCCACTGGTTCTCAGGAGTCGATGTGAGTGAGTCACGTTCAGCTCACTAGCCTTCTCTCCACTGGTTCTCAGGAGTCGATGTGAGTGAGTCACGTTCAGCTCACTAGCCTTCTCTCCACTGGTTGTCAGGCCTCAGGAGTCGATGTGAGTGAGTCACGTTCAGCTCACCCAGCCGGGGGGCTCTGGTTTCAGCTCTAATGCAGTGAAGATCGCCGGGGTCAGTTCAGGGGAGCGGCCTTGGCAGTTTTCTCACTCCAGCGGCTTTGATTACTCTCCCGGTTTCATTCCATTTAATTTTTTTTTTTCATTATAATTTTTCTTTTTTTTACATCCCCCCCATTTCAATTTGAAACTGATTCAATTTGGCGAGAGAGGAGAGGAGTCGGGTTCCCGCATATCCTCGTCAGCATAATTTCACAATGTCGAGGACGGAGAGGAGAAGAGGGCGAGAGGGAGAGGAAGAGCGAACCTGCAGATGAAAAAAGGAAAGATGAATTAGAGGGGGGGAGAAGGAGATGATGAGGGTTTAAAAATAAAGAGAAGGTCGAGAGGAGAGGAAGGAGAGAGAGAGCAGATCATGAAGGGGAGGGGGGCATTTCCAGCGAGGCGGTGTGGGGTGGGTGGGGGGGGGGGGTAGACCAAAGCTTCAAGAGAGGTTAGCGCTAATGCGGCCAAACGTATGATCCGCCAAAGACGAAATCACAAGGAACAGGTGAGAGAGAGGAGGGAAAAGAGGGAAGAAGGATGAGAGGAGGGTGGGGTGAAGGGAGAGAACGAGGGAAGAGGAGGGGGTGGTGAAGAGCGAGAGAGGTCTGGAAGTGGAGAGACCACCCAAAACGCTGCAAGAGAGGCAGATGTCCCAATTTGTCAGTGTGATTACACCCGACGACTTGTCACAGCGCAAGCTCTCGCAGAGTGCCGGCGCAAGTCGACTTCGCTCGCTCGTGACAGGGCCGCTGCGATGGCGGAGGGCGCGGGAAGAGAGACGCATCGGTGTCGGGTTTTACCGTCTGCTTTCGATGGTGGTGAGGACTGTATTATCTGAGAGGGAGTTGGAAAGTGAGTCTCGGAGTTGAGAGATACGATTCACTCCGACGCCTCTGCCTTCCGTCTGTATCGAGAACCAATCACACGACTTGTCCCGCCTCCTGTCTGTGACGTCACGCTGATTTGCAGTTTCCCAAGGGATCTTTTAACAAAAGATGAAAGGTGACCTGTGAGAGTTTAGAAACTTTAGATTATATGAAGGAATTTTTTTTGTCCATGTAAATGGTAAATAGACTGCATTTACACATTCACTCACACATTCACACACTGACGGCATGTGGCAACCCTGCAAGGTGCCAACCTGCTCATCGAGAGCAGTTAGGGGTTAAGTGTCTTGCTCAAGGACACTTCGAACACGCTGCCGGGAGGAGCCGGAAATTGAACCAGGAACCTTCCTGATTACCAGACGACCGCTCTACCCCCTGAGCCACTGGCCTAAATTCCAGCTGTATACACATAGTATGACATCACAGACTACAGGTTATCTGACTGACTGACAGTTATACATGTTCACACGTACTGTACTGTTAGTTTGACTGACATTCCCCCTTTTATTAACCCTTTCACTACCACACTACCAAAGGGTTAACCCTTTCACTGCGACAATACAGAAGGTTAATCCTTTCACTGCCGCATGACAAAGGGTTAACCCTTTCACTACCACACTACAGAAAGGTTACCCTTCTATAGTGTGGTAGTGAAAGGGTTAAATGTCAAGTCAACCTATGTTTCTAAAACGAATGCACCGTGACCAATCCGTGCAGAGGATCTGAAGCACCCAACAGGACATACTGTACTCTATGGCAAAGTGCACATCATTAATCTGCCCTCAGATTTATTACCGATTACAGATATGATTCCCACCATGCACTGTGTCCTTTATGAAAAGGTTGGATGGCCTTCTCTGGTTGAAATGTCATGTGTTTATTTTTAAAGCCCTTATTGGTAAACTCCCCCCCTTACATCACATCACTGTTGGAATGGAATCTTGGAACCTATTCTACATGTTCAAATGACTGGCTGGTTCTCCGGGTTCCTCCAGTTTGATCTGGACTAGGAAAACCTGCTTTTTCCTTTGATGCTTCCAACACCTGGAATGTCCTCCGACTGACTCTGAAGCGGAAGGCTCTTCATTCTCTTGCTGCGTTTAAAAAGTATGATCTCCGACCACCGTGTGTCAACTTGTAACTGTCTTGTTTATTCTTATCTATTGTGCCATATATGTATGAAATTGCCGAACTGTGGGCGGCTGGGTGGCACAGCGGACATTGCGCTCGTCACCAACGCAAGAGACACCGGTCTCGAATCCGGCTGTCAGCGTTGCCTCCGGCTTGGGCCGGCCGTCATACTGTCTCAATTGGCAGAGTCAGCGGGAGGGGAGTCGATGGGTGGTAATCTGGTCGTTGTAAACAGCGACTCCTACAGGTCGGTCAGGGCGCCTGCACAGCAAAGACAGGAGATGGCTGGGGGCAGTGTGAGCCTCCCACACGTTACACCTCGCCAATGAGAGTCCGCGCTGGCAGGTGAAAAGAAGTGGCTGGCTGCCTCCACATGTATCGGAGGGGACATGTGATGGGCTTCTACCCTCCCTACGACCGGCCAGTGGGGGGGGGGGCACATGCGAGCAACGATCAGG
>NW_028170865.1:0-6254 GCF_963971535.1 Notolepis coatsorum | reverse complement strand
CAGTATAGCTGCTTGCAGCGTTGTGGAGACCTGCAGTATAGCTGCTTGCAGCGTTGTGGAGACCTGCACTATAGCTGCTTGCAGAGTTGTGGAGACCTGCACTATAGCTGCTTGCAGCGTTGTGGAGACCTGCACTATAGCTGCTTGCAGCGTTGTGGAGACCTGCAGTATAGCTGCTTGCAGCGTTGTGGAGACCTGCAGTATAGCTGCTTGCAGCGTTGTGGAGACCTGCATTATAGCTGCTTGCAGCGTTGTGGAGACCTGCATTATAGCTGCTTGCAGCGTTGTGGAGACCTGCACTATAGCTGCTTGCAGCGTTGTGGAGACCTGCGGTATAGCTGCTTGCAGCCTTGTGGAGACCTGCACTTATAGCTGCTTGCAGCCTTGTGGAGACCTGCGCTTATAGCTGCTTGCAGCATTGTAGAGACCTGCACTATAGCTGCTTGCAGCGTTGTGGAGACCTGCACTATAGCTGCTTGCAGCGTTGTGGAGACCTGCATTATAGCTGCTTGCAGCGTTGTAGTCATAGACGCCTATGTAATAGAGCAGCCGAAGCACGTGCTCCAGGAGTATTGAACTTGGGGGAGCAAACTTGTCTATTTGCTCCCTCACTTTTTGATCATATGATATATCCCCCCCCAATATATAAATATTATCTAACCATAACTACGTAATTTCAATCAAATTAATAATACGCAATGACACTTAATAGCAAGTTTTTAAGTTTCCAAAGATTGCGACACCCCCCTGCCCGATATGGTTTGATCCAGTGCCTCCCACAGACAGAGCGGAGCCCGGCCGGCGCACTCCAGTCTCACAGCGCTGCAGCCTCCAGGTGTAAGCTGGTAGGCAGGCAGGCAAGCAGCGTGAACACTTTGTCACAACAGCAGGATCTTCCACTAAGTAAGTTCAGTTGTTCGAACAAACTATTATGTTAGACATCATCTTTACTATTGAGTGGTATAACTTCTACCACGCAATACAATAAAATTGTTTCATGGTCCGAAATGCCATCTGGTCATACCAATAATAATAATAATAATAATAATAATAATAATAATAACAACGTTTCCCTCTGGTTGGCGTTAGCTTTAGTGCTAGCCGCTAGCTAACGTTGTCATATATCTAGATATGTGGTGTCGTCAGCTGGATAACGTTGACTTTGTTTGCAAATTTTAACGTTCGCTATGGCAGACGAGCAGGGCCGGATTAACGACGGCCGCGGCCCGTGGGCCTATAGTGACGAGGGCCCCCCAATTTTTTTTTTTTTTTTTTATATAATAATAATAATGCAATAAAAGTCTGAAAATGAAGGGATTATGTCCATGAGTGTCATTTTTAGAAATTAAGGCCTGCCTCTTATATAAGCCTCTAATAAAGGCCTGGTGCTCTTTGCAGCTGAGGTAAATAGAAGACCCGTCCTATATTTGAGGATTTACGGTAAATCAAGATGTTCAATTATCTTAAGGTACAATACCTGAAATGAAAATGTGTGTGTGTGTGTCCAGCCAACCAGGTAACATGGCAGAAAAAAGAAAGAATACAGACATCGGAGCATTTTTCAGTACACCAAAACGCAAAGTAAGAACCCTAGTAGCCTAATAGCTCAAAGACTTAAAGGGCGGGCTCCACAAATAATGGATTGCACGGTGTTAATTGCACCCTTACTTACAATTCATTATGAATTGTAAATGGGGGACCCTGATGTAAACAAAACAAAAGTCTTTCTCTGGTCTGCATCCCCTTAACAATTGTGTGTATTGAGCCGTACTATATTGTACCCATTCTGCAATATGTTAATAACATTTTTTATCAATCAATAACAGATTGCAGAATGGGTATAGTACACTACGGCTCAATACACACAATTGTTAAGGGGATCCAGACCAGAGAAAGACTTTCGTCTTGTTTACATCAGGGTTCCCCATTTTCAATTCATAATGAATTGTAAGTAAGGGTGCAATAGAAATGTTTCATAATGATGTTCAGTGTATTCATAAGTGTATTGCTCTCCTTAATGTAGAATGATATGGTGACTGTACAGACTCAAGAAGGAGAGAAAGAGACCCAAGAGTTACAGGTAATGGAAATATCGGACAGTCAGCTTAAAGTGTAGGATAACATAACAAATTAAGACACAAATACTTGGATTATATATCCCCCCTCTCTCCCTTTCTTTACAGAGTAGCATAAAGATTGTGTATTCAAACCGGTTCAGTGTATTCATAAGTGTGTTGCTCTCCTTAATGTAGAATGATATGGTGACTGTGCAGACTCAGGGAGGAGGCAGAGAAGGAGAGAAAGAGACCCAAGAGTTACAGGTAATGGAAATATCAGACAGCTTAAAGTGTAGGATAACATAACAAATTAAGACACAAAATAGGCTATATTTACAGCAGACCCTGTTATTGTTCCTTGTTGGTATTTTTTCTCTCTTTCTTATTAAAAACTTGGCCTATTTGAAAGGAGATTGATTTAATAAAAATAAAAGAGCGAAAAATCAATATACAGTATATATACAGTATATATATATATTAATATATTATTATTATAGTAATTGGCTATCATACTGCAATATAAACTGAGTTTTATAGTGAAAAGAGCAGCTTTATTAGTCAAGATTGAAGGCTCTATATTGCAGGAAATTGCACGTACAGGTTCATTAAATGAAAAAAATATCTGCCGTGGACCACCCCTTGCCTGTCAAAAAAAAAAAAAAAATATAAAAAAATATATAAAAAAAAAAAAAAAAAATTGCAACCCCACTTTCAACTATAACTAGGCGGCCATGGTTGTAGTGATCTGCACTATAGCTGCTTGCAGCGTTGTGGAGACCTGCTTGCAGCGTTGTAGAGACTATAGTGCCAGCCATCGAGCATGAAATTGATTGGATGAATGGTTTTCAAGATGCAATTGACAGTCACTCACTATAGCGCCACCATCTGGCCAAATGGCACAAAATTAGATGACAGGTCTAATTTTTTTAGTGGTATTTTGCAAATGCCAGATTAGGAGCAGCCCCTCCTCTTTCATTTAATGTATAGCCCGGCGCGCACTGCACAGAGGAACAGAAACCCATCTTCCGCTAGCTAGGTGATTTTAATGTAGGTAGGTTCAATCATTAAGCATTAAGTTTGACCGACTAGGAAACGAAGCTGACGTGTAGACACGTTGACAGAGAGACACCAGTGAGCTGGAGCGGTGGGGGTGGGGGAGGCGAGGCTCCTCCACCCTCCTAGGCCAGGAGGTAGCAGCTTCGGCTAACAGGGAAGGCCACCATCGGACTTATAGCAGGAGAGACAGTAGAATCAAGGAATCCAATAGACCTTTTTCAAAGACCTAGAACTGTTTTCCATCTGGTACAGGCTATGTTTATGGAAATAACCATCACTGTCAAAGAAAGGTATCATGTCTCCAGTTGTCGTTAATTCTGATGAGTCAAATGTATCACCGGGGAGGGAGAGAGGGTATCAGTCAGTACGATGAGGAAGAGATAAACACAACGCAGAAACTTCACGGAACCACAGGTGACGAGGTGATTACTGGCTGAGGACCCGAAAATCCAACAATGTATACGTGTTCATGTGTGCGCACGTGTGTGCGTGTGTGTGTGTTCTGTCCCTCCGCTCTCTGTCTCTCCCTCCTGTTCTGCCACCTGGGAGAGAGAGAATCTAAAGCTGCCGTCATGGTCTGTAGCCTAATACATTATTCTATTCTCATGGTTATGGCCTTAATCACAGTTGTTTACTATACTACATGAATGGACTTTGTACTGTTGGGTCGTCTGTATGTTAGGCTACTACAGGGACACATGAGGCATTTGAACTGCCAGGGGAAATCATTAATGGCAATAATTGTACACTGTTTATTATTTTGACATACGTATGTACTGTATCAATAGTTATGGTTGCCATGGTAATGCTAATACATTCCAGTAGCCTACTGGTACAGCACACATATAGAGGTTTGGTTGATGATTTTGTAATGTGGCTCCTTCAAAAATAATGAGTTTGTCAATGAGATGGCCAAATCTGAGTACCACTGGCCTAGGCCCTAGTGTCCATCCATTATGCTTAAAGTGATGGTATTAAGGGTGTGTTTGTATGTGCATCGATGGGGCAGGGGTGGTGGAATATCCATATGATGATTGTGGTAGGCCTGTCCAGGGCTATTTTTTTGTCCCAGTCTGTCCCTGATCATGGTGTTGTAGCCATCTATCATGAACTCAGTTTAACTAGGCTAATGTTATTAAAGGAACATTAAATTAGACACCATGTTTCTACTAGCTAACGTTAGCCACTTAGGCTGGCAACCTGAATTTCCCAATATGAAAAGCAAAACAACAACAATACCAACATAATCAAATGGATAGCCCCACTATACACAATATTCTCTCATTCTCTATTTTAGGACTGTGATATCACAATCACAAGGAATATTTTCTACGTCAGTAGCTAGCTTATATCACTACCTGCTCATATATTGAACTATGCCCCCTCTGCCAGTGGGTCTTGGACTTCCTGACGGGCAGACCCCAGGTGGTAAGAGCAGGCAACTGCACCTCCTCATCCATCACGCTCAACATAGGGGCCCCCCAGGGCTGTGTTCTGAGCCCCCTCCTCTACTCCCTGTACACACATGACTGCGTAGCACAGCGGAACAACAACACCATCATCAAATTTGCTGATGACACAGTAGTGGTGGGCCTGATCTCTGCCAACGACGAAAGGGCCTACCTGGAAGAGGTAGAGAACCCGTCACAGTGGTGTCAGGAGAACTGCCTCTCCCTGAACGTCAGCAAAACAAAAGAGATGATTGTGGACTTCAGGAGGTCGGGGGTCAAGGACTACAGCCCCCTCAGCATCGACGGGGCACCGGTTGAGAGAGTGAACAGTTTCAAGTACCTCGGAGCCCACATATCCGAGGATTTGACATGGACCACACACATTGACAGTGTTGTGAAGAAGGCACGACAACGCCTCTACTTCCTCAGGCGCCTAAGGAAGTTCCAAGTCAGTCAGAAGATCCTTAGGAACTTCTACTCATGTACAATAGAGAGCATCCTGACTGGCAACATCACCTCCTGGTTTGGGAATAGCACTGCACAAGACCGTAGCAGACTACAAAGAGTGACACGTTCAGCCGAACGCACAATTGGAGGGGGGCTTCCCACCCTCCAGAACATTTACAACAAGCGGTGCAAGGGGAAGGCTAAGAGAATTATTAAGGACTCGAGCCACCCGAATAACTGCCTCTTTGAACTGCTGCCGTCAGGCAAGCGATACCGGAGTCTTAAGGCGAGCACAGAAAGATTCAGAAGAAGCTTCTATCCCCAGGCCATCAGGCTGCTAAACGAACAATAAACACTATGCAACAACCATCAAATGCACACAGCACACACACCCACACGCACACACTCACTTAAACAAACAACACACTGCAGCACCCACTCTCCACACTTTAGATCACACAAACACACTTTATATTTATTGATAAAGGATTTGCACTACAACTCGTACACCTACTGTAAATTGTACCTAAATTGCACCTCATCCTATTTCTGCCTTGCACTATATAGTATTGTATATTAGTACACTACACAGTATTGTATATTATATGGTAATACTGTTATACTGTAATAATGTCTATACTGAACACTGTGACCTCATTTTTTTACTTCTAATTTACATGCTATACTATGTTATTTTATTTCATACTTATCTTGTCTTGCACAGTCTCTGGAGCGTAACAGTAAGAAGCATTTTGTATAAAAGTATTCTGTACTTCTGTATGACAACTATTAAATAAACTTGAAACTTGAAACTATATGCCTATGTCAAATTAAATATAAAAAGAATCCAATTGATGTCCATTGTATTGAGCTGCATTAATAATGTTAAGTGTGATATAAAACCAAAATGATGTACTTTTCTTATCTGGCCTGATCTATGATAACCTGGAGTTAGTGGTTGTTATCATTCATCTAGATAACAGAAGGTCACCACAATGTCACAAATCACAATTTCATTATTATATGATCCTATTGAAGAGAAGATGAACTATACTGAATCATTGCCCAGCGCTGCTCTAGTTTAAGGATCAACAATAGAAAACAGGAAAATGTGTTTGTATTTGTTGCTGTAAAAGCTGTTCATGATGTTTGTAACCAGTGTCTCTACACAGCAGCCTCCACTCCTCCTGGACCCTCCTGTGTTGCTTCCTTCCTCTCCCCCGGGCCGTTGACCATTGGTTAT
>NW_028170866.1:0-2000 GCF_963971535.1 Notolepis coatsorum | reverse complement strand
CAATCACCCAATAGCAAGTAAGACCAGCCTCCACTCACAGTTTTTCAGTTGGTCATTGGCTCCAGACGAAAAAGTGGAGCTTTTGATGACAGAAGCTGACAGTTGTTGATGGTCTACACATGTAGAAGAACTCTTCACCACTTTGATCTGCGAGGAGAGAGAGAGAGAGAGAGAGAGAGAGTGAGAGAGAGAGAGAGAGAGAGAGAGAGAGAGAGAGAGAGAGAGAGAGAGAGAGAGAGAGAGAGAGAGAGAGAGACACAGGCTGGATGAAACCAGATATTTTTATTTATATATTTCTCTTCCGACATGGGTAAGTGGAGTTCGGTCAGCCTGGGCTTCAAAACTGCCTTTCATCTTAATAAACACCGACAACAAACAGAGGGAGAGAAGAAAGGATACTTTAAAAGCAGCAACAACAAAAAAAAAATTTGCAAGGACAGACTGAGGAGATGAAGGAAGCAGACATCATCAATGGAAAGCATCCTATAACCTCCTCCTCCTCACTAGAGTGTGGCCTCCACACTAGCAGAAATAAACAAATCCATTTCCAATATTCATACAATAACACATACATGATACAATATCGATACAATAACAAATCTGTGTCTCGTCTTGTGTGCACACAGCCCTTCCCACTGCTCCAATGGACCAATCTCAAACTCTGCCCCTCTTTTCTTGATTCTCCAATCACAACCGGGACAGGCGGAGGATGGAGAAAAGGGGGCGGAGTTAGAGATGGGTCCCATTGTGTATACTGCCTGTCCTAGCTTGCCAAAAAGAAACTGTGGGAAGCACTACATAGTGAAGATGTATACACCCCACCAAATGGCATATTAGAATATACAATTAGAATATTCAAATGAAAAGTTGTTAAATTATTTAGAAAAAAATAAAAGTGAATTAATGCGAATATCGTTTAGTCTCAGAAATATTTCCCCCCTTGTTTTACCGGCAACTACACTGTGTAGTGTATTGAGAGCGGACCCTACAGTACAGCTCGCTAGCCAGGTAGCATAACAGCTGGAGAAAAGAAAAGAAAGATGAAGAAAGAGAGACAGAATATGTTACATTGTAGCAAAGTTTTGCATGTTGTGTCACTAAGGTCACACATTTCAAGCATCAATAATATAATAATAATATAATAATTTAGGACCTGCTCCGAGGTCATCAATTGGCACACATGCGATGCATGCATGCAATTCATATCTGCGATTAACCCATCCCGTCGTCCTTCCCCCCCAAGGGCAGCCGGGAGCAGACAGGCGTCAACGTGAGCCGCGCCAGGGGACCAATCCAAGTGCTCCTGTCCGTCTTCGTCAAGGACGCCACAGCGTTAGCGATCTTGTTGTTGTGCATGTTTTTCCATTGGGTTTATCTTATCGGGGGGGAAACCCTTGCGAGCACGGGGAGAACATGCAAACTCCACACAGAAAGGGCTGGGAGATACCCCACCTGGGGTAACTGGCATCATGGAAACCTGGTCCCCAAGCGGGAATCGAACCCTGGACCTTCTTGCTGTGAGGCGACAGTGTTAACCACTACACCACCGTGCCGCTGTAACTTTCTGAATGAATGCTTTTGTTTGTTAATGCGACTCACACATTTTTTTATTCGATATTCAAATAGTTCCCAGTGACTATCGAATAGCAATTTTAGTATAGTAGTAGAGTTTTGGCCATCCCTAAAAGGCGCATTCACACATGCACACTCAAAAAGTAGCAGCAGGAGATCTTGTACCGGATCTCCTCACTGGTAAACAAGAATACCCTGAAGACTCTAGCAGGAGCACTCATTCAAGGGTACTACGACTATGCTTGCACCTCATGGTACCAAAGCACCTCAAAGGCGCTAAAAACAAAATTACAAACATCTCAAAACAAACTGGTCAGACTACTGCTTGACCTTACTCCTAGAACCCACCTCACCCCTGCCCACTTGACAACCTAGGATGGCTTAGAGTAGACGACAGAGTACAGCAACTTGCAATGGGCCTGGTCTAC
>NW_028170867.1:0-1000 GCF_963971535.1 Notolepis coatsorum | reverse complement strand
AAAACAAGAGCCAATGCACAAACACGCAATAGCATTGGGTTGCAAATGTGAAAATCTCTGGTTTATATTTCATGGCAGCAACAGGTGATGATGCGTAATGGTAAGATGCACCTGTTCCAAAAGTCTCCTTGCGTCACTCTTGCGCGCCCCGGATGGATCGCTCCCCCCTTTCCTTTTGTTTTCGAGGTGGAGCCTCCAGATTCCCCGAGTTCTACCAACCGGTCTGTCGGTGAGGCAAACAGACAAGATTCACGTTCGATTGGGGCCAATAGTCAGTTGCACAGATCGTGGGACGCAATACACTCACAACAAGAGTGTAAATTAATAAGCTGCGTCGAGAGGGGATATTTTGGAGAGTGTGTTCTTGCGCTGAGTAATTTGCTAAGCGGGCACACTGCATAGGCTGAATGATGAATTATTTCATCTTTGTGTCGCTTTTTGCCATGGTTTTCGCCGGAAAGTCACCTCGCCTGAAATTTGTGGTGCACGGTAGGCAGTCCTTCTTTTCTGGTTCCCGCAAAGCATTCGGCTAAGTGTTTGTGCCCGTGTGTCGCCGACCTTGTTTTATCAATTCGTGGTTGGGTATTGAACGAGCGAACGAATGAATTAATGTATGAATTAATGTATGAATGAATGAATGAATGAATGAACGAATGAATGAATGAATGAATGAACGAATGAACGAACGAATGAATGAATGAATTAATGAATGAATGAAGGATGAAAATGAGTGTCTAAGCTTGAGGCGATTTAGCCATTTATTCATATAGACTTAATACATTATATGATTTCGACCTTGTCACACACGCTTGACCTGGATAATATGAAGACAATTGCCACAAACAGCACGAATGAAACAGTATTGACGGTGTTGCTATTCTATTGATATGTTAACCACCCCTACCCCTAATGCCCAAGTGCCTACATTACGCACACTCCCCCTACTGTAGGTCCGGCACACATGTTCAGTTTTCGGGTCGTATATATGGTGACCATTTCA
>NW_028170868.1:0-15355 GCF_963971535.1 Notolepis coatsorum | reverse complement strand
TCACTGGAAACGATAACACTCTATAAACCAGAGGAGGCACTCGTCTCATCCCTTGGTATGAGTCCTGGTCGCCGCCGCCTCCTACTGGTCGGTCGGGGAGGCCCGTTCAGCGGGGAGGGGGGGGGGGGGGGGGGGTGGAAAAGAAGCGGCAGGCGGCGACCCACATGTATCGGAGGAGGTATGTTGTGGTTGGTCTACTACACACCCTCCCAGGCCGACAGCGGGGGGGCAGCGCAACGGGCAGGAGGGTGGAAGTGGGCATAACGACTCAAGTAAACTGAAGTAAACACATCACACACACACTTCAGATGCTTTATATTTGAATCTGCAGATTAAATCACATAGGATTCAAATGTTACTGCAGAGGTGCCATGGGATTTTAGGACATGTATGTATGTATGTTGATGAACCATCTGCAACGATGCTATATATTATATTTACCACATATATATATATATATCCATATCTGTCTGAATATACCTGCATATAACCCATATAGCTCTGTATGATAGCATGTACAATAATGCTGTATATACCATATATATATATATATATATTATCTGTACATATCCCTTATCTACTCTAGTTATACCGCTGGCCAGTATGCCTTAGTACCATAGTGTCTTTATACCTGGATTACTGTACATAATAATACTATTAAAACGGTACAAACATCTGATTAGCACTATTACTCAGTAGTACTATATGTTATATCCAGTTTAAACACCTGGACATTGTGTAGCACTTTACTGTCACATGTGCACTCTGGTTGGATGCCAATCCATTTGAATCTAATCTAATCTAATAATCTTCTCCAACACACACATTAACATACACACATGAACACGCACACGGCACACACACACACACGCACACGCACACGCACACACACACACGCACGCACACACACACACACACACACACACACACACACACACACACACACACACACACACACACACACAGCACATGCACACACACGCACACACACACACCACACGCACACACACACACACACACACACACACGCACACACACACACGCACACACACACACACACACACACACACACACACACACACACACACGCACACGCACACACACACGCACACGCACACGCACACACACAGACACACACACACACACACACACACGCACACGCACACGCACACACACACACAGCTGTGCACGTGGTGTGTCATGGTCTTATGCCAGTTGACAGAGATACGGACGGGAGTGGAAATGAGTCAGCTATTTCACAGAAAACTAACCGCGACCTTTCAACCCAAAGTGAGGCCAGAACAGAACAGCGCTAAAATGTATCAGCGTTGCAAAAGGCCAATTTAACAACTTAATTTATGGATTAAGGAGGATGCACGCTTAGTACACGCTTTGTGTGTTTTTTTCAAGTCAGGAATAGGTCATTTGTCACGCATGCACACACACACACACACACGCACACACGCACACACACATACAGTCAGCATATGAACATGTGTTCTGTACACCCGCCCGCGCACACACACACACACACACACTCATACACAAATAGAGCATGATAATTGGAATGCCTTGCGTTAAACATCTGGGCTGATTTCTCGCTGTGTGGAACACAATACAATTCAATACAATAGAACAATTGGTGGCACGGCATTGAAAAGAGAGGGAGAGAGAGAGAGAGAGGGAGAGACTGAAAAAGAGACAGAGAAAAAAAAGAAATAGATAATAGAGAAACCCAGAGAGAGAGAGAGAGAGATTGAGTGAGCGAGAAAGACAGAAAGGGAGAGGCAGAGAGGACGGAGGAGAGAGAACAACAGAAAGGGAGAGGCAGAGAGGAGGAGAGAGAACAACAGAAAGGGAAAGGCAGAGAGGAGGAGAGAGAGAAACAGAAAGGCAGGAGAGGAGGAGAGAGAACAACAGAAGGCAGAGAGGAGGAGAGAGAGAAACAGAGGACAGGAGAGAGCTGAGAAAAGAGAGAGGCCGAGAAAATAAATCAACTGAAGTGAAAAGGAGAGAGAAAGAAAGAAAGAAAGAAACAGACAAAGAAAGACTGAAAGAAAAAGAGATAAAAAAAAATTTAAATAAAAAAAACTCTATGCTACACTATGCTACTATTCTTATACTACTACTATCTTGCTAATATGTCTATACTGTGCACTCAGAGTGTAACACTCAAGCTTGTTATTATTAGCTCCCAGAGATGTGGCCCTTAGCTCCCAGAGATGTGCCCCTCCTGGTGACTTGTTGACATAGAGAAGAAAGAGAGACAGTAATAGAGAGAGATAGAGAAAGAGAGACAGCATAGAGAGAGATAGAGAAAGAGAGACAGCAATAGAGAGATAGAGAAAGAGAGACAGCAATAGTGGAGAAAGAGAAAGAGAGACAGCAATAGAGAGATAGAGAAAGAGAGACAGCAATAGTGAGAGAAGAAAGAGAGACAGTAATAGAGAGATAGAGAAAGAGAGACAGCAAGAGTGAGAGATAGAGAAAGAGAGACAGCAATAGAGAGAGATATAGAAAGAGAGACAGCAATAGAGAGAGATAGAGAAAGAGAGACAGCAATAGTGAGATAAAGAAAGAGAGACAGCAATAGTGAGAGATAGAGAAGAGAGACAGCAATAGTGAGAGAAAGAGAAAGAGAGACAGCAATAGAGAGATAGAGAAAGAGAGACAGCAATAGTGAGAGATAGAGAAAGAGAGACAGCAATAGAGAGAGATAGAGAAAGAGAGACAGCAATAGTGAGAGATAGAGAAAGAGACAGCAATAGTGAGAGATAGAGAAAGAGAGACAGCAATAGTGAGAGATATAGAGAGTCAGCAATAGTGAGAGATAGAGAAAGAGAGACAGTAATAGAGAGATAAAGAAAGAGAGACAGAAATAGAGAGATAGAGAAAGAGAGACAGCAATAGAGGAGAAAGAAAGAGAGACAGCAATAGAGAGATAGAGAAAGAGAGGCAGTAATAGAGAGAAAGAGAGAGACAGTAATAGTGAGAGAAAGAAAGAGAGACAGCAATAGAGAGATAGAGAAAGAGAGACAGCAATAGTGAGAGGTAGAGAAAGAGAGACAGCAATAGTGAGAGAGAGAAAGAGAGACAGCAATAGTGAGAGATAGAGAAAGAGAGACAGCAATAGAGAGAGATAAAGAAAGAGAGACAGAAATAGAGAGATAGAGAAAGAGAGACAGCAATAGTGAGAGAAAGAAAGAGAGACAGCAATAGAGAGAGAGAAAGAAAGAGAGTCAGCAATAGTGAGAGATAGAGAAAGAGAGTCAGCAATAGTGAGAGATAGAGAAAGAGAGACAGTAATAGTGAGAGAAAGAAAGAGAGACAGCAATAGTGAGAGATAGAAAGAGAGACAGCAATAGTGAGAGATAGAGAAAGAGAGTCAGCAATAGTGAGAGATAGAGAAAGAGAGAGCAATAGAGAGAGATAAAGAAAGAGAGACAGAAATAGAGAGATAGAGAAAGAGAGTCAGCAATAGTGAGAGATAGAGAAAGAGAGACATAGAGAGAGATAAAGAAAGAGAGACAGAAATAGAGAGATAGAGAAAGAGAGACAGCAATAGTGAGAGAAAGAAAGAGAGACAGCAATAGTGAGAGAGAGAGAAAGAGAGTCAGCAATAGTGAGAGATAGAGAAAGAGAGACAGTAATAGTGAGAGAAAGAAAGAGAGACAGCAATAGTGAGAGATAGAAAGAGAGACAGCAATAGTGAGAGATAGAGAAAGAGAGTCAGCAATAGTGAGAGATAGAGAAGAGAGACAGTAATAGTGAGAGAAAGAAAGAGAGACAGCAATAGTGAGAGATAGAGAAAGAGAGACAGCAATAGTGAGAGATAGAGAGAGTCAGCAATAGTGAGAGATAGAGAGAGTCAGCAATAGTGAGAGATAGAGAAAGAGAGACAGTAATAGTGGGAGATAGAGAGAGTCAGCAATAGTGAGAGATAGAGAGAGTCAGCAATAGTGAGAGATAGAGAGAGTCAGCATAGTGAGAGATAGAGAGAGTCAGCAATAGTGAGAGATAGAGAAGTCAGCAATAGTGAGAGATAGAGAGAGTCAGCAATAGTGAGAGATAGAGAGAGTCAGCAATAGTGAGAGATAGAGAGAGTCAGCAATAGTGAGAGATAGAGAAAGAGACAGCAATAGTGAGATAGAGAAAGAGAGACAGAAAGAAAGAAAGAAAGAAAGAAAGAAAGAAAGAAAGAAAGAAAGAAAGAAAGAAAGAAAGAAAGAAAGAAAGAAAGAAAGAAAGAAAGAAAGAAAGAAAGAAAGAAAGAAAGAAAGAAAGAAAGACAGCAATAGTGAGAGATAGAGAGAGTCAGCAATAGTGAGAGATAGAGAGAGTCAGCAATAGTGAGAGATAGAGAGAGTCAGCAATAGTGAGAGGTAGAGAGAGTCAGCAATAGTGAGAGATAGAGAGAGTCAGCAATAGTGAGAGATAGAGAAGAGACAGCAATAGTGAGATAGAGAAAGAGAGACAGAAAGAAAGAAAGAAAGAAAGAAAGAAAGAAAGAAAGAAAGAAAGAAAGAAAGAAAGAAAGAAAGAAAGAAAGAAAGAAAGAAAGACAGAAATAGTGCGAGAGAAAGAGAGAGAGAGAACACAGGAACACAGTATGCTAATGTCCTGTGTCTCCCACTCACTCCGACAGGTTTTGAATTTCGCTGACACAGCGAGGGACTGGAGTCTTAGCCAGTGACCACCACACACACACGTGCACATGTGCACGTGCACACACACACACACACACACACACACACACACACACACACCCCAGATCAGCTCGTGTTACTGACAGCCTCTCCTCAGGCCTGCCTATACACACACACACACACACACACACACACACACACACACACACACACACACACACACACACACACACACACACACACACACACACACACACACACACACACGGGGTCACTAGGATGACGCGAGGCGTCTACCTGGCTCTCCATTCACAGCGTTGGAATGGACCCCTGCGACCTCATTATAGGAACAGACCTGTTTTTCCGTCATTTAGGAGAAATAAATGTGTGTTTTCTTTTTAAAGGGAATGCACTCACACGTGTTGATATTGTCTGTTATTAACGTTGATGCGCAAAATGACCGTGACCAATTCCTTACTTACTTGGCAATAAAGACTTTTCTGATTCTTCTGATTTAACATTTACATTTTAGTCATTTAGCAGCTGACGCTTTTATCCAAAGCGACTTACGTAGTTCTGTATCGGCAGGAAGGGCACGACTCTATCAGCCGAGTAACAATGTTCCTCAAACAGTGTTGAAACCTGGGTGCGGCGGTGTTGAGTGCACAGATAGACATATTAGTATAGTAGGAGGAGTGCGTGGTGGTAGTATAGGACAGTAAGAAGGTTCGAGTTTTATTTTTCCCCATTTCAGATATCGATTGAAGAAGTGTGTTTTTGGTCGACGGCGAAAGATTGGTCGGGAGTCGACCGTCCTGACTGTCATGGTGGGAAGTCCGTTCCACCGTCGTGGAGCGAGGAGGAGCGAGAATATAGGCGACTTCTCTTTGATTTCATTTCTACATAACATTCCCATGATGCAACACACTATATCCTATATATAATTGTATATGAATTCCTCCTCTTGTTCTTCGTTTACATGACGTTATATTACGTTTTATTGTATTTAATTTTTTGTGGCCATCCTTGGTCTATATAATTATGTCATAATTTGTCAAGTCATTTGTCAAGTATAGTATTATATACTTATTGTTATGTGTCTTGTAAGCCCATAATATTATGGGCTGGGCATACACCTGTATGTATAAGACACAAAATAAAAACATCAATCAATCAATCAATCAATCAATCAATCAATCAATCAATCAATCATCATCAATCAATCAACCTATGCCCCGGGACAGTTCAGTTCATGAACCAACGATCTTCAAACGTGTAACACGACCTGGATGTAAATCTGGTGGGGGGGGGGGGGGGGGACACACACACTGACCTCGTGACCCCAATGAAGCAGAATTTGAACAAACACTAAAAGTGTGTTAATGGCTCACCAACAAACATTTTACGGGCTAATTAAAATCCGTGCCCCTCGCGTCGGCTATACTGGGCAGCAGCCCCCCCCCCCCCCCTCTCCCTCCGGCGTCTACCACCCTGAGGAGAGAGAGCGGCGCGGGTCCCGGCCGGGGCGCGGGAGGAGTAATAGGCAAATTCCTAAAATGGGTGGCATTCCCCTTTAAGTGTGCGTCTCTATACGGTCAGACGGGTGGCTCCTCTCTGTGGCTCTCTGTTTGTCTTCGCCTACAGGCTGTTTGAAGAGCGTCGTCACACCCGCCCTGTTGTTCGTCGTATCCAGGAGTCTGTGGTTCCGGCCTAGTGTGAGTCTGAAGCCTGAGCTTGAGTTGTTGTTGTGTGTCGTTCCTGACTGACGTTCAATTACATGTCTGGTCCGGGAACAACAGACATATATAGGCCGCGGCAGGTTGTCATCAAGGAACTTTGTGTCTTTGTTGTTGTCGTCGTTGTTGTCGACGACAACGACGACGTATACTGTTGTTGCCTTGAGGCGCTCGTGAATTTCTCCCGTATAACTCTCCCGTCTTTTTGTTTACATCTGCGCTCCGCTTACTGGCAGAGGCAGAAACGCATCAATAAATGATGACGACGCGAAATCAAAGGCACACCGTGCGATGGTGCAATTTTGGAGAACAACACCCACAATGCAATGCACACACACACCCTTTGAGAGCAGTGGAGACATTTTGCTGCAGGCGAAATCCCCCCATTGTGAGCGTTTGCCTCTTAATTGTCGAATGTGAATTTCCACAAAGGCAAGACTGTAAACATCTAATCAGTCAAATCTTAATTATGTGTTTCTTCTTATTGCCAACCCCATCCCACCCACCCACCCGCCCGCCCGCCCGTACGCCCACCGCACCAAACACACTCCTGCCTTCTCAGACATTTATTCTATTCTTCTCATTTCATCCACCGCCCCCCCCCTAATGATAACATCAACTAATATCTCCTTTGAGAGAGAGATGGAGGCGGCCCCGTGAACGGTGGATTTACATTACACACAATTCACACCGCTCTTTTCCACCATCTTTTGCGCCGCTCTTTCTTTCCTCTTCTCTCTTCTCTCTTCTTTCTCTCCCTCCCCATCTCTCACTCAATGCTTCCTCTCTCTCTCTCCCCCCTCCCCCCCCCCCTCGATGCATCCTGGGGGTATGATGAGCGGCGTCTGGACATATGGAAACAGAGCCCTAGCAGATGGGAAGGGAGTCCCAAGGGCAGAGAGAGACTAATGAATAATGAACTATAGAGGAAACTGTTCCTCCGCTACACAGAAGTGTGATGTTAAGAGATACACCTCCACCCCCCCCCCCCCCCCGCCTCCGCTAAACATTAATCAATAAGTGAATCATGTCACAATGACGGAATAATCACACGCGGGGGGCGCCGTCGCATCAATTTGCCCCTCGACTCGCGCAGTACTTCTCTATATAAGCTGATCAAAAGCTCAAGGAGCGCATAATTTATGAGACATGCCTCGTTGGATTCCGATTGTTATCTGTTGGTGTGTGTGTGGGACATCATACCCCCAATCACGGTACATCCAGGAGTCGGTACAATCAGCATGGAGTTTAATGGCCCCCCCATGAAGTTTGATTGCATTTGTAAGAAGAGACCTGCACGGATGATTTTTTTTCCCCTCCTTATACAAATTACATCAATCGGACGTTCATAACGCATTCATTACTTGTCTGCGAATCAATTACTGTAAGGTATTATTATTATGCATGTGAAATAGCAGTGTCATCATCATAACACTTAGTAACGGGAGGGTCATCAAAGAGAAGTCGCCTATTCTCAGTCCTTGCCCCACAATGGTGGAATGAACTACCCACCCCAGTTAGGACAGCCGAATCACGTCCAATCTTTCGCCGTCGACTAAAGACGCACTTCTTCAACCATTATCTGAATTAAAAAAAAAAAAAAAAAAAAAAAAAACTAACCCTAACTAACCGTACTGTCATGCACTTGTCCTAATAAACTAACCTACACTGTAGCACTCAACACTTTGATGAACATTGCTGCTCAGCTGATAGAGTTGTGCCCTTCCTGATGGCTTGTCGTACAGAACTTGTAAGTCGCTTTGGATAAAAGCGTCAGCTAAATGACTAAATGTAAATGTAAATGTAACGAGACCGTAAAGTCAATGTCAGTGTACACACACTACAGGGAGTATAAATTGGACTTTTCGGAGGATCATTCATCGTCAATCAGTTTGCATTGAGCTAATTGCTAAAACTGCAAAACGGTGTCTGTGAGATTTTCAGCGGCAGCTTTTCACACAAGACTTCCCAAACCATATTTTAAAAGCTGCCCCGTCAACAACATATAGTCAATAGACCTTCTCTTTTACCGTCTACCAGTGATTTTGTCCTTGATGCTGCATGTGGGGGGTTAATTAATGGAAATATTATGTTTCACCAAAGGATTTTATGTTTATGTTGCAATTTATAATTAAGCTAAATTGCTAAACACTAAATTACCGGATGCGACGCTAAATCTCAAGTCCGAGTCGAGTCTCGAGTCGTCGGTGTTCGAGTCCAAGTCTGAGTCACCAAAGACGAGTCTGAGTCGAGTCCCTGTTACCCGAGTCCGAGTCATCGAGGTCGAGTCCACTCCACTGTGGCAGTCAAAGAGCTGACGTACAAATAAAAAAAGGCCTACATTAAACATAAATGACACAGCGGTCACTGATGGGCGGCTACGTGGCGCAGTGGGCAAGGCGCTCGCAACGAATGCTGGAGACATTGCTTTCAGTTTAGCTGGTCGTCCGCAGTAATACACATTGGCCGTATTACGGGGAGGGAAACTGAAGGGTGGGGATCGGGCGTTGTGGACAGCGACTCCTACAGGTCGGCTGGTGCGCCTGCGCAGTAGAATCAATAAGCGACGGGGGCGGGGCCCCTCCAAAGCGCAGACCCCTGACACTGAGAGATCGAGCTGCGCAGGTGAAAAGATGCGACGGCTGTTACCTCGAGTACCGGAGGGGACTTGTGCTATGTATGACTTAGTCCACATTGCAGCCGGCTTGTGGGAGGCAAGAAACAGCGTTCGAGACAGGGGAGGGTTGAATTGGACGATATGAAAATTGGGATGGGAGAAAAATAGAAAATGGGAGAAAAAGTGGATCAAAAAAAAAAATGACACAGCGGTCACCAAATGCAAAAACAAATGCACTAGCCATCAATATCTTATGCCAAATGATTAGGGCCTATTACAAAAAAAAATTAAGTCTGAGTCCTCATCTGCACCGAGTCTGAATGCAGTCGATGCTCAAGTCCAAATTGAGTCATGAGTCCTGAAAATCAGTCCGGCCTCTGCCTTGAGTCTGAGTCCTGGACTCATGTACTACAGTAACTACACCACTGCCTACAGTATAGCCTAGAGCTGCAGCAAAGACTGGAGACTCGGGAACTGCTGGAAAATACGTCCCTTGTGAGGTCTCCTCCACAAATGGCGGCTTGCCCCAGAAATGTGACATCAGATTCCCAAGCATGATACGTAGACATACAAGAGTACAGTGGTGGAAGAAGTACACAGTTCTGAGAAATACTCAGATAAATGAGTATACTCTGGTCCTCAATTCAAATTCGACTTAAGTAAAAGTAGAGAAGTATTTGCTATTGAATGTACTTACGTATCTAAAGTAAAAGTACACATTCTACATGACGTTTGTGTATCCATTGACCTCTATATAGGTTACTGTATGTTAAAATGGTATGTGGTCCAGTTATGCTGCTCTGATTAAAGGTTATGTTGAAGTGGTACATGGTCCAGTTATGCTGCTCTGATTAAAGGTTATGTTAAAGTGGTACATGGTCCAGTTACGCTGCTCTGATTAAAGGTTATGTTAAAGTGGTACATGGTCCAGTTATGCTGCTCTGATTAAAGGTTATGTTAAAGTGGTACGTGGTCCAGTTATGCTGCTCTGATTAAAGGTTATGTTAAAGTGGTACATGGTCCAGTTATGCTGCTCTGATTAAAGGTTATGTTAAAGTGGTACATGGTCCAGTTATGCTGCTCTGATTAAAGGTTATGTTAAAGTGGTACATGGTCCAGTTACGCTGCTCTGATTAAAGGTTATGTTAAAGTGGTACGTGGTCCAGTTATGCTGCTCTGATTAAAGGTTATGTTAAAGTGGTACATGGTCCAGTTATGCTGCTCTGATTAAAGGTTATGTTAAAGTGGTACGTGGTCCAGTTATGCTGCTCTGATTAAAGGTTATGTTAAAGTGGTACATGGTCCAGTTATGCTGCTCTGATTAAAGGTTATGTTAAAGTGGTACGTGGTCCAGTTATGCTGCTCTGATTAAAGGTTATGTTAAAGTGGTACATGGTCCAGTTATGCTGCTCTGATTAAAGGTTATGTTAAAGTGGTATGTGGTCCAGTTATGCTGCTCTGATTAAAGGTCATGTTAAAGTGGTATGTGGTCCAGTTATGCTGCTCTGATTAAAGGTTATGTTAAAGTGGTGTGTGGTCCAGTTATGCTGCTCTGATTAAAGGTCATGTTAAAGTGGTGTGTGGTCCAGTTATGCTGCTCTGATTAAAGGTTATGTTAAAGTGGTATGTGGTCCAGTTATGCTGCTCTGATTAAAGGTCATGTTAAAGTGGTATGTGGTCCAGTTATGCTGCTCTGATTAAAGGTTATGTTAAAGTGGTACGTGGTCCAGTTATGCTGCTCTGATTAAAGGTTATGTTAAAGTGGTATGTGGTCCAGTTATGCTGCTCTGATTAAAGGTTGTGTTAAAGTGGTATGTGGTCCAGTTATGCTGCTCTGATTAAAGGTCATGTTAAAGTGGTACATGGTCCAGTTATGCTGCTCTGATTAAAGGTTGTGTTAAAGTGGTATGTGGTCCAGTTATGCTGCTCTGATTAAAGGTCATGTTAAAGTGGTACGTGGTCCAGTTATGCTGCTCTGATTAAAGGTTTTGTTAAAGTGGTATGTGGTCCAGTTATGCTGCTCTGATTAAAGGTTGTGTTAAAGTGGTATGTGGTCCAGTTATGCTGCTCTGATTAAAGGTTATGTTAAAGTGGTACGTGGTCCAGTTATGCTGCTCTGATTAAAGGTTATGTTAAAGTGGTATGTGGTCCAGTTATGCTGCTCTGATTAAAGGTCATGTTAAAGTGGTACGTGGTCCCGTTATGCTGCTCTGATTAAAGGTTGTGTTAAAGTGGTATGTGGTCCAGTTATGCTGCTCTGATTAAAGGTTGTGTTAAAGTGGTATGTGGTCCAGTTATGCTGCTCTGATTAAAGGTTATGTTAAAGTGGTATGTGGTCCAGTTATGCTGCTCTGATTAAAGGTTATGTTAAAGTGGTACATGGTCCAGTTATGCTGCTCTGATTAAAGGTTATGTTAAAGTGGTATGTGGTCCAGTTATGCTGCTCTGATTAAAGGTCATGTTAAAGTGGTATGTGGTCCAGTTATGCTGCTCTGATTAAAGGTTATGTTAAAGTGGTGTGTGGTCCAGTTATGCTGCTCTGATTAAAGGTCATGTTAAAGTGGTGTGTGGTCCAGTTATGCTGCTCTGATTAAAGGTTATGTTAAAGTGGTATGTGGTCCAGTTATGCTGCTCTGATTAAAGGTCATGTTAAAGTGGTATGTGGTCCAGTTATGCTGCTCTGATTAAAGGTTATGTTAAAGTGGTACGTGGTCCAGTTATGCTGCTCTGATTAAAGGTTATGTTAAAGTGGTATGTGGTCCAGTTATGCTGCTCTGATTAAAGGTTGTGTTAAAGTGGTATGTGGTCCAGTTATGCTGCTCTGATTAAAGGTCATGTTAAAGTGGTACATGGTCCAGTTATGCTGCTCTGATTAAAGGTTGTGTTAAAGTGGTATGTGGTCCAGTTATGCTGCTCTGATTAAAGGTCATGTTAAAGTGGTACGTGGTCCAGTTATGCTGCTCTGATTAAAGGTTGTGTTAAAGTGGTATGTGGTCCAGTTATGCTGCTCTGATTAAAGGTTGTGTTAAAGTGGTATGTGGTCCAGTTATGCTGCTCTGATTAAAGGTTATGTTAAAGTGGTACGTGGTCCAGTTATGCTGCTCTGATTAAAGGTTATGTTAAAGTGGTACATGGTCCAGCTATGCTGCTCTGATTAAAGGTTGTGTTAAAGTGGTATGTGGTCCAGTTATGCTGCTCTGATTAAAGGTCATGTTAAAGTGGTACGTGGTCCCGTTATGCTGCTCTGATTAAAGGTTGTGTTAAAGTGGTATGTGGTCCAGTTATGCTGCTCTGATTAAAGGTTGTGTTAAAGTGGTATGTGGTCCAGTTATGCTGCTCTGATTAAAGGTTATGTTAAAGTGGTATGTGGTCCAGTTATGCTGCTCTGATTAAAGGTTGTGTTAAAGTGGTATGTGGTCCAGTTATGCTGCTCTGATTAAAGGTCATGTTAAAGTGGTACATGGTCCAGCTATGCTGCTCTGATTAAAGGTTGTGTTAAAGTGGTATGTGGTCCAGTTATGCTGCTCTGATTAAAGGTCATGTTAAAGTGGTACGTGGTCCCGTTATGCTGCTCTGATTAAAGGTTGTGTTAAAGTGGTATGTGGTCCAGTTATGCTGCTCTGATTAAAGGTTGTGTTAAAGTGGTATGTGGTCCAGTTATGCTGCTCTGATTAAAGGTTATGTTAAAGTGGTATGTGGTCCAGTTATGCTGCTCTGATTAAAGGTTATATTAAAGTGGTATGTGGTCCAGTTATGCTGCTCTGATTAAAGGTTATGTTAAAGTGGTACGTGGTCCAGTTATGCTGCTCTGATTAAAGGTTGTGTTAAAGTGGTGTGTGGTCCAGTTATGCTGCTCTGATTAAAGGTTATGTTAAAGTGGTGTGTGGTCCAGTTATGCTGCTCTGATTAAAGGTTATGTTAAAGTGGTATGTGGTCCAGTTATGCTGCTCTGATTAAAGGTTATGTTAAAGTGGTACATGGTCCAGTTCTGCTGCTCTGATCACGTCCTCTTGAAGTTGACAGGCTTCAAATGTGAAAGTATATAATCTTCATACATTTCTTTGTAGTTCTTCAAAGTAACTACTAACTGATGGGTTCAGATAAATGTAGTGGAGTAAAAAGTACAATATATCCCTTGAAATGTAGTGGAGTAAAAGTATAAAGTTCCCTAAAGTGAAAATACTCACAAAGTACTGTACAAGTAGCTAAAAAAAAACTGTATATAGTATACCAAGAGATACACAGTATCTCCCACTCCTCCCGGGCAGCGAGTTGAAGTGTCCTTGAGCAAGACACTTTACCCCTAATTGCTCCCGATGAGCAGGTTGGCAACTTGCGTGGTCGCCTCTGCCGTCTGTGTGTGAATGTGTGAGTGAATGGTAGGGACTTTTAACCTCCTAACTGGCATCCCGTCGTCCTTCCCCCCAAGGGCAGCCGGGAGCAGATAGTAGTAGTTGCAATATCCAAAACATACATACAGTACTACATACTAAATACAGACAATAATATTCCCTCCAGTGCCTCTAGTGCTTTCTGAAAGATGCAGTCTTCAGAAAAGTGAGACTTTTGATGGTTTGTAACGACGACACGTACGTGAAATAAACACATGGTGTCTACGAGTCTACGAGGCTCTCACTTTTACTGGCGGAGAACAATGGAGACGAGACGGGGTCTCGTGGCCCGATTGGAAAAACTTCCCTCGAGGATCTGAGGGACAGAGAGGGTTAGTAGGAGGAGAGGAGGCAGGCTGAGGGGTGAGAGGGTTGGTAGGAGGAGAGGAGGCAGGCTGAGAGGTGAGAGGGTTGGTAGGAGGAGAGGAGGCAGGCTGAGAGGTGAGAGGGTTGGTAGAGGGAGAGGAGGCAGGCTGAGGGGTGAGAGGGTTGGTAGAAGGAGAGGAGGCAGGCTGAGGGGTGAGTGGGTTGGTAGAGGGAGAGGAGGCAGGCTGAGGGGTGAGAGGGTTGGTAGGAGGAGAGGAGGCAGGCTGAGGGGTGAGAGGGTTGGTAGGAGGAGAGGAGGCAGGCTGAGGGGTGAGAGGGTTGGTAGAGGGAGAGGAGGCAGGCTGAGGGGTGAGAGGGTTGGTAGGAGGAGAGGAGGCAGGCTGAGGGGTGAGAGGGTTGGTAGGAGGAGAGGAGGCAGGCTGAGGGGTGAGAGGGTTGGTAGAGGGAGAGGAGGCAGGCTGAGGGGTGAGAGGGTTGGTAGAGGGAGAGGAGGCAGGCTGAGGGGTGAGAGGGTTGGTAGGAGGAGAGGAGGCAGGCTGAGGGGTGAGAGGGTTGGTAGAGGGAGAGGAGGCAGGCTGAGGGGTGAGAGGGTTGGTAGGAGGAGAGGAGGCAGGCTGAGGGGTGAGAGGGTTGGTAGGAGGAGAGGAGGCAGGCTGAGGGGTGAGAGGGTTGGTAGGAGGAGAGGAGGCAGGCTGAGGGGTGAGAGGGTTGGTAGAAGGAGAGGAGGCAGGCTGAGGGGTGAGAGGGTTGGTAGAGGGAGAGGAGGCAGGCTGAGGGGTGAGAGGGTTGGTAGGAGGAGAGGAGGCAGGCTGAGGTATAACTGAGGGAGAGGAGGTCAGTGAGATATGGGGGGGGGGGGGGGGGGCAGTTGTTGAAGGGCTTCGTAGGTGTCCAGGATGTTGTAGTTGATCTGGTTGGAGACAGGAAGCCTGCAGTGGTCTTTTGGAACTGGGGTGATGTGGTGCCAGGATTAGGTGTGAGTTAGGAGTCTGGAAGATGCACTCTGAGAGAGAGAGAGAGAGAGAGAGAGAGAGAGAGAGAGAGAGAGAGAGAGAGAGAGAGAGAGAGAGAGAGAGGCAAACAATAGAATGCCAGAGAGACACAGATTCATGTGTCAACAACTCATTGTAAACATACAATGTGTACCGTGTTCAAATTTAAACTAGTTTCTTTTTTTTTTTTTAATAGGTAATCGGAAGGTTCCCGGTTCGATTCCAACTCCTCCCGGCAGCGCGTCCAAGTGTCCTCGAGCAAGACACTTAAAGGAACACGCCAACTTTTTGGGAACCTACTTCCAGTGAATGACGCTAAGCTAGGCTAACTGTGTGGGTCTTCCTACTCCTACTGCATGCACAGAAGAAGAGGGGAGGATGCAACCCTCTTTGCGCCGCCCCTGTGCCTCAAATAGATCCGCTATCAGCTCTATCTTTAATCTTTCAAAATGTTCAGTTGCTATCGCTATCAGCTCTATCTTTAATTTTTCTAAATGTTCAGTTGTTATTGCATGCACTCATCTGTGTTTCACTACACACATGAGTGCATGCTTACCAACTGTCAGTCTGCAACACTACTATCACCGACTTCTAAGAAGGGAGATCCCCCCTTGAATGGCCCTTCTAAGGTTTCTCTCCTCCACAC